>NC_068414.1:13479831-13662331 GCF_023724105.1 Carassius gibelio
CTACATGTCTGTCATTACACGCTATATCCTCCTAGACCCGGAAAAAAAACATTTATTTATTTTATTTCCCCCCCCCCCCCCCCCCCATGTCATCACATTGTTTAGAGCATAGAAACAAATAGTAAAAAAAAATACATTGAAAAATTATATTTTATTCACGTTATGCTATGGTCACTGGGACTCAGTTGTTTAAAAAAATAAAATGACTTTAAATTATATGTATAGGCAAAAACAAAAACTGTTTGGGTTTCAGGATATTTTTCAACCATAATTTGTATATCAATCTAACTTTCATGGAGGTGCCATTAGCCATTAGGTTACTGCCTCAAATGATACGCATGACACACTTTTAGTTATGACTTGTAAAACTATACTTAGGAAACTATACTTAGCATACTGTGTAGCAAATAAAATGCCATTGGTTATTTACAGGGCCTAATGTTAAACCAACTGATGGAAATGATAACTGAACTTTTAACAGTTTTATTGCAAAGCACAATATTATAAATTAGATCTCGTGATTGAGTTGAAACCAAATTATTGTTGTATAAGCATAGCAAGCATCACAGCAAAAAGGCTAACAAAGAGTTATACCCACCACCAATTAACATTAGCCCTTCATTCATGAAATGGATTCTGTAATCATACAGAGACAATAGTTGCATACCTTTATCTTTTGCTCGTTTCTCCTCTTCTTCCTTTCTTTTTTTTCGAAATTGGGCACCTGGCTTTGATCTTTTCTTCTCCATCTCTGTTTATTTGGCACTCGACAATCAACAGATTTCCCATCCCCCCAACTGTCACTCAGGACCAGAAGTCAAGGCTAAACCAATTCACCTTGATGACCGCATAATCGTTTTGTATTACCTAGTTTCATTTGCAGGAACTATAGGCCTGTATTATAACATTATGAATGAAATGTGCGTTATTTGGAAGAAAGTCGAGGTGTGTGACTGACTTTAGCCTATTATTAATTATATTACTAGTAGTAGTGTGGATCCCCCGTCCCCGTCCACCCCCGCCCTGTCCGTTCCATTTGAGAGAGACCCAGAGGTGAAAGGTCGCACGCGCCTCTCGCCCCACCCCCTTACACTTACACTTACAACACAAAGCTTCAGTGGATATTTTCAGCAAGCAGGGGCGCCGGCAGCTGCAGGGAGCGCCAATTTGCCAATTCCACACACAGTGAAATGATATAAATGACGAAAAACCGCTTCGCGACACAGAGGATTTTTTGTTTATCTGCTCGTGCTGCCGCCCCCAATGTGTCACGAAAAAATGACGCCCCGGGCGGCTGCCCGGTTCGCCCGTGCCTAAAACCGCTACTGGAAACACAGACCAGACACTTTGACAAAACACCACTTCCAGACCTAGATGTTGATGAATAGTCATCATTTCATCACAGGTCCTGTCCCCTGGCAGTTGCTTAACGGCTTGCATGTGCCTTACACTGGATTCAAGCATCGCATTGTGTCAAATCCAAATAGAATCCATTATAATAATTGCCACTGTCTTGTCAACACTGGATACAGTATACAGATACATGTTCACTTTCTGACATAGTCTGTCGACTGTCTGTCGTAATGGAAAGTTTGCAAAGAAACATTTGTTGAAAGAAGTTGGATCTGACTGTAGTTGCATCACAAACTGTAAGTAAAGTAATTTAATAATGCTTTTTCTCTTAATTATGGTTTTATATGGTTAATGTTTTCAAAACACTTTACATTTTTTAATAAGTCCATGTTTTACTCACCCTCAAAGAATCTTTCAGTTTAATCCAATTGGAGTTATACTAAAACTTTTCCTTGATCTTCCAAGCTTTAAAATGGGAGTAGGCCTCAAATAATAAGCAATCCATAATAAACTAAAAAAAAAAGTTTGTTGAGACAAACTTTAAGTTGGCTTGAGAAAGCCTGACCAGAAAGTTTGAAGAAGTTTAAAGAAGTTAGAAGTTTATAGTTTAAAGTTAGATTGATAGATTAGTTGAAAGAAAGAAAGATATATTAGTTAGAAAGAATGACAGATAGATTAGTTAGAAAGAATGATATAGATTAGTTCAAAAGAAAAAATGATAGATAGATTAGTTTGACAGAAAGAATGCATGCGACTAACATGTTTCTAGCATGATTAGCAAGTTACTAGCATGTTGTTAGCATGACTAGCATGTCGCTACCATGTTTCTAGCATGTTTCTAGCATGATTAACATGCTGCTAACATGTAGCTAGATTTTTTCTAGCGTGATTAGCAAGTTACTACCATTTTTTAGAATGACTAGCATGTTGCTAGCATGTTTCTACCATGACTAACATGTTTCTAACATGATTAGCAAGTTACTACCATTTTTTAGAATGACTAGCATGTTGCTAGCATGTTTCTACCATGACTAACATGTTTCTAACATGATTAGCATGTTAATAGCATTTTGCTAACATATTGTTATCATGACTAAGATGTTGCTAGTATATTTCTAGCATGATTAGCATTTGTCTAGCACATTGCTAACATGTTTCTAGCATGATTATCATGTTGTTAGCATGTTTTTTAGCATGATTAGCATGCAACTATCATGTTGCTAGCATGATTCTAGCATGATTAGCATGTTTGCTAACATGTTTCTAGCACGTTTAGCATTTTGTTAGCATATCGTTAGCATGTTTCTTGCATTATTAACATGTTGCTAGCATTTTGCTAGCTTGTTTCTAGCATGATTATCATGTGACTAGCATTTTGCTAACATGATTAGCATGATTTTAGCATGTTGTTAGAATGTTTGCTAGCATGTCGCTAACATGTTTCTAGCATGATTAGCATGTTGCTAGCATGTTTCTAGCATGTTTCTAGCATGACTAGCATGCGACTAGCATGTTGCTAGCATGATTAGCATATTGTTAACATGTTTCTAGCATGCGACTAGCATGTTGCTAGCATGATTTTAGCATAATTAGCATGTTGCTAACATTTTTCTAGCATGCATGTTGCTAGCATGATTAGCATGTTGCTAGCATATCGCTAGCATGATTAACATGTTGTTAGCATTTTGCTAGCATGTTTCTAGCAAGCGACTAACATGTTGCTAGCGTTATTTTAGCATGATTAGCATAATGCTAGCATGTTTCTAGCATGATTAACATGCAACAAGCATGTTTCTAGCATGATTAGCATGTTGCTAACATGTTTCTAGCATTATTAGCATGTTGTTAGCATGTCGCTAGCATGTTTCTAGCATGATTAACATGTTGCTAGCATGTTGCTAGCATGATTTTACCATGATTCGCATTGTTGCTAGCATATTCCTAGCATGATTAGCATTTGCTAGCATGTCGCTAGCATGTTTCTAGCATGATTAGCATTTTGCTAGCATGACTAGCATGCGACTAGCTTGTTGCTAGCATTATTTGCATGTTGTTAGCATTTTTCTAACATGATTAGCATGGGACCAGCATGTTGCTAGCATGATTTTACCATGATTAGCATGTTGCTAGCATGTTTCTAACATGATTAACATGTTGCTAGGATGTTTCTAGCATGACTAGCATGTTGCTAGCATGATTTTAGAATGATTAGCATGTTTCTAGCATGACTAGCATGCGACTAGTATGTTTCTAGCATGATTTACCATAGTTTACCACGATTTACCATAGTTTACCATGATTTACCATAGTTTACCATTATTTACCAGGGTTTACCATGATTTACTATAGTATACCAAAATTTACCATGTTCAAGTATGATTTACTGATTCTAGCATGATTTATCATAGTTTACCACAATTTACCATAGTTTACCATGATTTACTATTCACCTTATTCCGCCCCGCCCACTTTTAATACTTCGCATTTCCGCATTTTGTCATCCGACTTCCGCTAAACCGATAACGGCACATCCGGTTACTAGTTTAGTAGTTGTAAGATTGTTTATAGCTAGCTATAACTGTGGCGAAATGACAAAGAACGTTATGTTATAAATTGGGAGCACGATGAAAACGTCTTATGACGATCAAATGGTCTCAAATTGTCCCATCCATCGACGCTGTTAACGTGGGTAATGTTAGACGATATGAAGAAGTGGCCAGAGTTAACCACTTTAACTGCCCTGTCAGAAGGAGTTGATGGAGCAGCAAGGAAAAATGATTTAAAAAAAAATGTACCGAGGCTTACCAGTATTTACATAGTGAGACAGTGGGTAAACCTGTATGTACTGTTACACAGCGAAGGTTTTTTCGTCTTTTTAAAATTGAACGTGCAACCAGCCAGTCGAGCCGTCTAAACCTCTCAGCATGGTGCTGGTTAGTTTTGTGTTTGTGTGTGTGTGAGTGTGATGTTAATATACACGAAGTTATAAATGTTTAAAAGTATAATAACGTGTTTGATGACCATCATCAGACTAAGTATTTTGTCTAATAACTTAATTGTACAGTGGAGTAAGGTAAGTGAACGTTTATCAGTTACACATTAGAAAAGGAGGAGGCTGGAACTTGGAAGTGAAAAACGCCTTAAATCCAGGTATGCATAATTATTAGGCAGATTTAATTTACAGATTAAACGAGCCAAAAAAAGATGATATATCACTTCTAAAAGATTAAATGCAAAATTAATAGTTAAGATTGGTTTGGAATTGGTAAATTTTACCAAAAAATATGATCAGAAAATCAGCTTGCCTCTTAATTCTGCACAGTGTATATGCAAAAGGTAAGGTAAAGGTAAGATTTGGTAGGTGTACATTAAGTCTAATCAATGAATAATGTAGGTAAGTGTCAAGTGTAATAATAATGAATGATTCTGAAATAAGACAACTGTATAATCTTTGAAATGTATTTTAGGTTTGCCATGTTCTGTACAGGGCTGAGTTTCTGTAAGCTGCTCATCTGGGATCCATCACAGCAAGTTACATGTGCCACACAATCAGCAATTCTCTGCCAAGACTGTAGCTAGACTACAAACCTTTTATTTTAAGTGTGTGCTTCCTCGTGTCAGATGAGTTTCAGGCAGGCGACCTGCTGCTTTCAACAAGATAGTTGCAGCTTTGTAAATAAACAGGAATGAGAATAATTAGGTTAAGGATAGGATATTAGGTAATTGGGATCGGATGTAGAGGGTGTGGGTGAAGACTAACTATATGAAATAAGTTGTTTTAAATCAGTTGTGTTAAACAAGAGACAGACTGTGATTTGTTTTTTAGAACATGGATAATTTAATATAAGTTGTATAAAATCATTTGTGATGTGTTGATCAGTGTTTGTTGTTTCCAGGAAGCAAGAGACACCTCCTACTGACCATCCTATAAAATTTCAACATTTTATTTCCATATGTAATAAACCAAGATGGAATTAACTTGCAAACTTGACATGACTTATTCCTTCAAATCAGAGATTAAAGATGAAAAAAAAGATCAAATTAAGATAAATAAAAACTATTTACAGCAGGTAATGTCAGGTGACACTGTAAAGGTTCATAAAAATATCTATCACAGCAGGTAACTTCTGGTGACTTTGTAAAGGTTCATAAAAAATAACTATCACAGCAGGTAACTTCTGGTGACTTTAAGCAAGATCAGGGGCATGTGGATCTGATCACCCTCACAGCTGTCCACTGCATCACTGGCGGTCATCGATACATCTGTGGAAATAATTCAAAATTTTTACATTAGTACTTACAATATATCATGAGAATTAATATATTATGTGACCCGAACTTAGAACTGTGTGTGTGTGTGTGTGAGTGAGAGAGAGAGAGAGAGAGATGCATTAGAGACAAAACAGTATACACACTGTTAACTGTAGTGTTCAAACGTAGGTCAGTATCTGAATGAGAAATGTAGATAGCTGGCCTGCTATCACCTGCAATCTCTGTAGCAGGAATAATGTGAGCTATTGTAATGTACTATAATATCTTGTACTACCGTAAATATTAAATAAATAGGTGGACAATGGTAATCATGGAAAATTCGTGGTCTTTGTTAACTGCCTGTTACTGATCATAAATGTATTCATAGAACGGACTTCATAAATCTAACGTTAGGCGAGCAAACACATAGCTAGTTAAGGTTAGCTTACCCGAATCTGACAACCTTTTCATCCCCGGCGTGACCTCTTTAACGGGACATCGTAGTCGAGCCATTTCTCGGGGTAAGGGTGTTCGTCAGTCGCCTTCCCGTCCATGAAATGGTACAAACACACATAAGAGCGCTTGGGTGGGCGCTTCAAATTTAGCGCCGTCATCCATTTCCTCAGGTGTTTCTCTTCTTTAGGTGGTGGGTGTAAATTGTAAAGTGCACCACAACACTCCGACCGCGTCACAATGTGTTCGCTACATCGTTGGTGCAATTATTTTTTTTAAATACAATTGTTATGCAGCCCCTAACTGAGCATATATCATACTTCTCTTCGTTCTGCGATCTGTTATCTAGCCAGCCACTAGCTTAGGTACGTTACATCCGGTCCCTCAGCCGGAAGTAAGATGACAAAACGAGCGCAATGGCGGCACCGTTGTTGCCATGGAAAATAAGGTGAATAGTATACCATGATTTACCATGTTCAAGTATGATTTACTGATTCTAGCCTGATTTAGCATAGTTTACCATGATTTACCATTGTTTACCATGATTTACCACGATTTACCATTGTTTACCATGATTTACCACAATTTACTATAGTTTACCATGATTTACTATAGTATACCACGATTTGCCATGTTCAAGTATAATTTACTGATTCTAGCATGATTTACCATAGTTTACCATGATTTACCATAGTTTACCATTATTTACTATAGTATACCATGATTTACCATAGTTTAGCATGATTTACCATGATTTACCATAGTTTACCATTATTTACTATAGTATACCATGATTTACCATGTTCAAGTATGATTTAATATGATTCTAGCATGATTTACCATAGTTTACCATTATTTACCACGATTTACCATAGTTTACCATTATTTACCACGATTTACCATAGTTTACCATGATTTACTATAGTATACCACGATTTACCATGTTCAAGTATGATTTACTGATTCTAGCATGATTTATCATAGTTTACCATGATTTATGATCTATGATAATTAGATAGATAGAAATAGATAGATAGATAAGATGAGTTTGAATGAGTTTAAATTAATAAGCATCAAAGCTTGATTGAGTCTAATGGGATTTGGAGCTTGGGTCATCTGAACATCCGGTCAATGAAAGTCTATGGGCATTTTTTTATGATTTTTAATATAAATTTTTAAGAAAACCGTAACTCAAACCATTCTGAAAATATATAGCAAACCGAGCCAGAACAGTATGAAGGTCTGACCCGAGTTTGGAGTATGTAGCTTAAAGGTGTCCAAAAATTTTCGAAGAAGAAGATGAAGAAGAAGAAGAAGAAGAAGTTTAAATAGGGTTTCAGTAAGTTGGCTTTCTCAAGCCAACTTAAATTTTAAATAGGGTTTCAGTAAGTTGGCTTTCTCAAGCCAACTTAAATATTCCTCACACGGCTCCATGGGGTGAATAAGGCCTCCATCAGCGAATCAATGTGTTGATTTTTTTTTTTTTTTTTTGAGTTTTTAAAATGTCTTAAATAGTTTTTTCTCACCTTTGCATACTGTAATGTGTCTCACAAGCCTCTCACACACAATACCACTGTGTTCCCAAAATTCATTGCAGTCATTGAACCCTTATGATACTTTAATTGTCTGCCAATCTACACATACATTTCATTAAAAAAAAGCAGTGATATCATCAAAGGGTAAAAAAAAAACAACAAAAAAAAACACCTACATTCCCAACTAAAAATAGATTCGCCCCTGAGCAAATCAAAATGTTGTCCTCATTTTCCAACTGAACTGGCGAGTAAGCTGGTGAAAAACAGTCTGTTCCATGTAGCATACTATAGAAACTCAGTAAGAAGCTGTAGTTTTAAGTTAATGAATTGTGTTCTGTCATACCAAGGCTTTCAAGGCATGTTCCACGTATTGCAAGTTAGTACACTGCATACAGTATTCTCTGACATTTGCCCCTCAATTTGTCCATCCATTCCTGGCCACCAAAAATAACTCCAGGTGATCTCTTTCATGCAGACACCTCCACGCTGTCCTGTGTGTAACTTTTTTTTTTTTTTTTAAAGAACTTATTTACGCACCACAACAAACAGCCATACTGCACTGTAGGGGTGTGCTTGTTCTAGTATCGGTACCAAACCGTTCCTGGGCAAATTCCTGATCATCCTTATCCCCTTGGAGTGGAAACTTTGGAGTGCAATCCTGTCAACTGTCATTATCAAGTTGCTAGGAATGCACTTGGCAAAAAGAGTGACATAATTTCCTCATTATCTTCAGCTGGGATGGCCCCATGACAACGCAGCATGTGTTCATCAGGAGATTCGCTGATAGACACTGACACAAAAAACAATAGACATTTTATATTTTAAAAAGTTTTATATTTAGTTTTTATATATTATATAGCATATTTTTAAAACATTAAAATATAAAATGTACAGTGCCCTCCATACGTATTGGAACAGTAAAGACAAAATTGCTTGCTGTGGTCAAGAAATCTGTAAATAGGATTATAAAATGAATATGAGACAAAACTACAGAATGTCTTTCTAAGTGTTCAGCTGTGTCCTGTTGCATTAATTCTTCAGATACTAAAAGCAGGGATTGTATATTATCAGTTAGATCCATTGCTTCTGCATTCTAAGTCTTGCATTTGATGATCTATTCTATCAATTTGGCTCCTGCAATTGTCACGTAACGTGTTATGGGAAACACAGGAGAAGGAACCAATTTGCAGGTACGTCGTTTATTAGGGATAATCCAAAAGGGTAAACAGTCCAGGCAGGGTCAAAACCAGAAGATCAAAGCAGACATAAACAAGACACTAACGCAAGGCAAGACAAGGATGACGGGCATGAAATAACATAACATTAAACAAGGACTCCGTAACACAGACTAAGACAGACTGGGTATTTATACACAGAAGGATAATGGGGAAACAGGAGACAGGTGGGGGGAACAATCAATTACGCAACAAGGAGGAAGGTGACCATATAAGGAAACAGGAAGTGATCTGGGACAGACACCGTGAGAATGAGGACATCTAGTGGAACCCCGGGGAACAACAACCCAGACACTGTGACAGTACCCCCCCTCTACGGAGCGGCTCCCAGACGCTCCAAGACAAAACACAACACAGAGACCAGGAGGGAGTTGGACAGGTGGAGGCTCAGGGGGAGAGACGGAGGGCCGGAAAAGGAACACATGGGGGACAAACACCAGAAATGAAAACATAAAACAGGGAGACCAGGAGGGAGGAGGACCGGAGGAGGTACAGGGGGAGGAACGGAGGGCCAGACAAACACCAGGGCGGAGTGGAAGACCACCACAGCTTTGTGGTCAAAGTCAAAGCCCTCCAGGGCGGAGCGGAAGACCACCACAGCCTTGTGGTCAAAGCCAAAGTCCCCCAGGGCGGAGCAGACGACCACCACATCCACGTGGTCGAGACAGGAGTCCCCCAGAATGGAGCAGTAGACCATGCAGTGACTTGACTTGGCTCTGGAGGGTCCACTGGCACCCGACTCGACTCCTGAGAGTCCACCGGAACCTGACCCGACTCCGGAGAGTCCACGGAACTCCGAATAGACTCTGGACTGTCTGTGAAGACCTGAGGTGCCTCAGCTTCGGGCACTGCCTCTGGAACGGCCTCGGACACCACCTCGGTAACGGCCTTGGGAGCGGCCTCGAGCACCGCCTCGGCCTCTGGAACAGCCTCGGGCACTGCCTCGGCATCAGGCACCGCCTCGGCATCCGGAACAGCCTCGGGCACCGCCTCGGCCTCTGGAACAGCGTCGGGCACCGCCTCGACCTCCGGAACAGCCTCGGGCACCGCCTCGGTAACTGCATTGGGAACAGCCTCGGGCACTGCCTCGGCCTCGGGCACCGCCTCGGCCTCCGGAACAGCATCGAGCACCGACTCGGCATCGGGCGCTGCCTCGGCATCGGGTGCCACCTCGGCCTCTGGAACAGCGTCGGGCACCGCCTCGACCTCCGGAACAGCCTCGGGCACCGCCTCGGTAACTGCATTGGGAACAGCCTCGGGCACCGCCTCGGCCTCGGGCACTGCCTCGGCCTCGGGCACCTCCTCGGCCTCCGGAAACAGCATCGAGCACCGACTCGGCATCGGGCGCTGTCTCGGCATCGGGTGCCACCTCGGCCTCTGGAACAGCGTCGGGCACCGCCTCGACCTCCGGAACAGCCTCTGGCACCGCCTCGGTAACTGCAATGGGAACAGCCTTGGGCACCGCCTCGGCCTCCAGAACAGGATCGAGCACCGCCTCGGCCTCTGGAACAGCAACGGGCACTGCCTCGACCTCGGACACCACCTCGACCTCCGGAACAGCCTCGGCATCGGGTGCCACCTCGGCCTCTGGAACAGCGTCGGGCACCGCCTCGGCCTCTGGAACAGCAACGGGAACCGCCTCGGCCTCCGGAACAGCATCGGGCACCGCCTCTGCCTCTGGGACAGCATCGTGCACCTTATCTGGAGACTCAGGCTTTGAGTCGGCCATCTTGTGCTGTGGCGCTGGGCTGGCGGCCATCTTGTGCTGTGGTGCTGGGCTGGTGGCCATCTTGTGCTGTGGCACTGGGCTGGCGGCCATCTCGTGCTGTGGCACTGGGCTGGCGGCCATCTTGTACTGTGGCGCTGGACCGGTGGCCAATTTGGGCATTGGCGCTGGGTTAGCGGCCATCTTGTACTGTGGCGCTGGGCTGACGGCCTTCCTGGGCAGTGGTGCTGGGCTGACGACCACCCTGCCGGAAGAGACAGGAGTGGCTGGGGCATCCCACCGACACCGAAACTGCAGGTAGCGAACAAATTCCCAGAACTCCAGCGTCTCCAACTGCGCCATCTCTTCCTGAGGCACTGGATCATCCAGCCCGCCATTGAAGTGGTCTTTAAGGGCCGCATCATTGTATCCCATGCCTTCAGCCAGGGACCAGAACACTTGAGCCAGGGCACCCACTTCGTTGCCCTCTTGACGGAGGGCGGTCAACCGAAGATACTTGACCCGCCTCTCCGCCATCTTGGCTGGGGAACGGAAAAGTGACATACCGCTGGTTCCTACGTTGACGGAGTCCTTCTGTCACGTAACGTGTTATGGGAAACACAGGAGAAGGAACCAATTTGCAGGTACGTCGTTTATTAGGGATAATCCAAAAGGGTAAACAGTCCAGGCAGGGTCAAAACCAGAAGATCAAAGCAGACATAAACAAGACACTAACGCAAGGCAAGACAAGGATGACGGGCATGAAATAACATAACATTAAACAAGGACTCCGTAACACAGACTAAGACAGACTGGGTATTTATACACAGAAGGATAATGGGGAAACAGGAGACAGGTGGGGGGAACAATCAATTACGCAACAAGGAGGAAGGTGACCATATAAGGAAACAGGAAGTGATCTGGGACAGACACCGTGAGAAGGAGGACATCTAGTGGAACCCCGGGGAACAACAACCCAGACACTGTGACAGCAATGGGTAGGGGGGCGTCCCATCCCTGTGCGTTGAGCCGACTAGTTTAGCCGATTAGTTGTTTCCAGTGCTGACGGTCTTGTGCCAGCTGCTCTGCATCCTCCATATCAACTCCATGTTGCTGGAGGTTGCCCGCAATGACGTAAAGCCATCGGTTGCGGAGTTTACCTCTTGGTCGTCTCCAGCCTGCGGCCCTCGGATCAAAATGGAGAATGGCTCTCGTTCGATGGTCAGGAGGATGGTGTCGTCAGGTCAGCCAGGTGGTAACTGCCGAAGGACACTCCAGGGACCAGCTCACAAACCCTGGACATCAGATGGTCAATGATACAGTTGAAGAGGTCAGGAGCAGCCACACAGCCCTGGTGAATGCCACTGGAGATGGGAAACCAGTCTGAGTCTCTGCCGTTGATGCGGACAAAGCTCTCTGCATTGTTAAAAAGCAACTTGAACAGGCCAATGATCTTGGGTGCTGCTCCAAGGGCGTGTAGGATACTCCACAGTGAAGTGTGGCAGACAGTGTCAAAGGCAGCCTTCAGATCTATGAACTCAATGTAAAGATGGCGATCTTTATGGATTTCATAGGTCTTCTCTATCAGCATGCGAACGGTGAAGATTTGGTCTGTTGTGGAGCTATTAGGAATGAAGCCAGCCTGCTGGGGACGGTGGCTGCTTCTGATGGCTGGGAGAGCACGAGTGAGCAAGATCCTGGTAAAGAGCTTTCCGGGGATGGAGAGAAGGGTAATGCCTCTGTAGTTGCCGTAGACTAGCCTGTCACCCTTACGTTTCCAGAAGGGCAAGATGACTCCTCTGGTCCAGTTGCTGGGAAGCATCTCTGTCTCCCACACCCCATTGAATATTTGGGTAAGCCACTTAACGATGCTTTCACCACCTGATTTTAGCATCTCAGCGGTTATTGCACAGATGCCGAGGGATTTCCTGTTCTTAAGTTTTTCTAAACGGCTCTGACTTCCTCAGGTGTGACAGGGTCTGTACTGCAGACAGCACTAGGGGCTGCAGCGTTAACGGCAGATGAGGTGGCGGAACTGCAAAAGGAGGCTGAAGCGCTCTTTCCAGCGTTGCAGTTCGCTTCAGTTGCTATAAGGTTGCCATCAGAATCTTTCACCAGGGCTGACTTGATGTGTGGGCCATTACGGGCTTAGTGCAGCAGACTAAAGACATGGCTCATATTGTTGTTATTGGCCACAGACTCTAGGTGTTTAGCTTCTGCTTGCCAAAACTTTTCCCTATCCTCAGCTATAACCACATTGCGCTGGCAGTTCAGTCGCTGATACTCTGTCAGGTAACCACAGAGCCGGGCCTCACGCCACCGGTCGATGATGTTGAGTGTCCTCTCCGATATCCAAGGCTTTTTCGGGGAAGGTCGAAAGCATCCGAAGACATTGTGAGCTGACTTGATGACAGTCTTTCACCTTGTCGGTAGCCAGGTTATCAAAGGTGTGGCGGATGGTGCAGCTGAAGTCTGTGGTGATGTTTGGATCACTGAGTAGGGAGGAGTCCAGGTGATGCTGAGTCTTGGTGTGCTGGTTGGCTCGCAACTTTAACTTGAGCCGGGCCACTAGCAGGCGATGGTCTGTGTTAACAAGCTTTGCTCCTCGGTACACACTGCAGCTGGTGACAAATGGCTTCCAGCATCGAGAGATCTGGCCTTGAAGTGGCGTAGGGGTTACCCTAGGCGGGCTGGTCTCCAGGGTAGGTTCCAGACAAAGACCCCAGTAAGTCGGTACGCTGTGAGGTGGCAGCCCCACCAACCGACTATCCTGCATAGGGTTAAAAACCCACCCAGGAGAAACCATTTGTTACGAAACCGATCAGAGGAAGTAGTCAGACTGCCCAACACGGTAACAGACCCAAACCTGCCCTGACCAACGAGTACAGATCAACCTTTGTAGTAGGACCCGAGTCGCCACATGAAATGTCCAGACACTCCTTCACCCCGAAGCTGCCACCCTGCTGTCCTGAGAGCTCTGCCACTATAACATCTCCTTGGCAGGGCTCTGTGAAGTTCGATGGCATGGCAATGGCGAAACAACAGCAGGTGACCAATGCTACTTCTGGAGTGGCCCAGAGAGATGGACAGGCCTTTATGGCATGGCCCAAAGGCCCTCCACAAGTCCCTCATCAGCTGGACATCCCAGAGCGACAGGTTACTGTCGGCCCGCTTTCTCCACCAAAACAGCAAGATGACAGTAATCGTTGCTTATGCCCCCACCGATGTCGCTGATGAGGATACGAAGGATGAATTCTTTGACCAACTCCATCAGGCTGTTGGCCAAGCCTTGCAACACGATATCACCATCATCCTCACAGATGCCAATGTCACTCTATCTAGCAGTGATCGGTCAACAGGCTCACATGTCGGCTCAACCTTTGCTGACAGGTACACAAACGACAACGGAAACCACCTACTCCTTTTCTGCCACCACAACAACCTTTGCGTTGCAGATACCTGGTTTCCCCAGAAGCTTATCAATCACTAGACATGGTAAAGCCCAGATGGCAGAATTAGGAAAGCGCTGGACCATATCCTCATCTCTCGAAGTATTAAATGATGACACACACAAACCAGGATGGAGGAAGCCGACTCTAAAATAAAAAAGCAACCAATTTGGATGCTAAAAGAAAAGAGGAAGTCAATTGGAACTATAGATAAAACAAAGGGCATGGAGAAACTAACCAGCAATGACGACCAAATCATCTGAGAAAAACAACGGTAGTCGATGACAGGCAAATCATAAAAGCTGTGAAAATGAACCCTAAAATGCATGTCTGTAAAATCACCAACAACCTCCAGAAAGCTGGGATGATGCTCTGTCAATCTACAGTCAGCTGGAGATTTTGACACAGAATTACAGAAGCTACACAGCAAGATACAAACCTCTGATCATCACCAAAAATAGAAAGGCATGATTCTTCACAAATGCGTGCCAGTAGAGCTTTGGAACTGAGTTGATGGACCGTTGAGACAAAGATTAACCTTTATCTAAGTGATTGCAAAGCAAAAGTGTGGAAAGAAAAAAGAAAACTGATCCTAAGACCTGGATATGAGTCTGGTGATGTCTACGGGTTGCAGACTCGCTGCTCTGATTGCATGCAAGAGAACTAAATATTAACTTTTAATCTTTTACATCTGCCTTAAATTCAACTGTTCCAATACTTATGATCACATCAGATAGTGGGATAAACTCTAAAAGTGCTGTCCTTTTTATTTGGTAAAACATGTATGTGTTGAAAGACCTTATAATAAAATGTGACATTGTATGCATCTTCATCTTTTAATCATATTTGCAAATGTCTTGACTCCACAGCAGAGAAAGCAATTTTGTCTTTACTGTTCCAATAGTTTTGAAGGGCACTGTATATTTGAATTGTAGTACTTAAGTAACCCAAGTCTCATGTAGTTAGAAAATAAAGCTAGAGTAGTAAATACAATGAGACTGGCCTTGGGCTCGTTGTAGGGAAATACAACTTGTTTTATATGTTACTTAATACATGTATATTTGTAATACTATTGGCTATTCTTATAAAGACCACCACAACTGTATTTTGATTGCAAAAATATTCACAAATATTTATTTACAACATTAAATAAAAGATAAATGTATCTTAGAATAAAATAAAACAAATCACATTCCCTCTGAAAAAATGTCCAACCCCGTTGCAGTACTGTTCGATGACACTTTGTGTGGGGTGAGGCCTAAAAACTGGAATGGCCGCTTCACTCATAAACTGAGCATAAACAAAAAAAGCACGTGCATGTGAATGTTAGTACTCACGAATCCAGGATAACTTAGTACAGCAAAGGCAATGGTAATGGCGATGGTAATGGCAAAGGAAGAAGCACAGCACAGACGATCACGGCAGGGCACACAGAAACAGCAGAGCAGAAACAGCAGGGCAGAAACAGCAGGGCCTTCGGTTGGAAAACCAGTCTCTCTCTCACCAACGTCCATCTCCTTAGAGCATATTATCTGAATTGAGCCACATTATCAAACACTATTTATTATTGAATTAGCGTTAGCTTTGCTTTAGCTTTAGAGATATCACAATGCTAAAACTACTACTAAAACATGAGCACAAGTGGCACAGAATGCTACCGTTAAAGGTGCTGTAGGGAACTTTTGTAAAAAAATATTTTTTACATATTTATTAAACCTGTCATTATGTCCTGACAGTAGAATATGAGACAGATAATCTGTGAAAAAAATCAAGCTCCTCTGGCTCCTCCCAGTGCTCCTATTGCCATTTGCAGAAACTCCATCACTCCGGGAAAAAAATAACCAATCAGAGCTGGGGTCCGTAACTTTGTTTGTGTTCAAAATGTAGAAAAATTAACATAATAAGCGAGTACACCATGAATCCATTTTCCAAACCGTGTTTTTGGTTTGTCCTGAATCACTAGGGTGCACCTATAATAAGTGTTTATATTCGGACTAGATTGCTTCGGGGATACGGCGGCGGAGTAACCAAGTACCTTTGTGATTCTTCATAGACATAAACAGAGAGAAGTAGTTCCGGCTACGATGTTCTTCCGCAAGACGCAAGCAGTTCTGTTTATTAACCGCTAAAGCGTCAAAAGTTCCCTACCGCAGCTTTAATTAGCATGTCGCTAACCACATTATACATCCAGTCTCTTAACTATAACAGTTCGATATAGCACAAAATTACAGGCATACACAATCATATTCACCTCTTGCAGGTCACACCAAAGTTTTTTGTTGTAAGGACCACGAGTAGTCGACCATCATTACAAAACATTAATACCGGTTCTCCAAAGAATCGAACTCAGTCAGGGATTTTTCTCTCAGAAGAAAAGACTTTATTTTAAGCAAAACAAAGCCGAGACGAGGTCGAAACAAAGCTCGTTGCAAGGAGATCTCCCGAAATGCAATTTGGTTTCTCCTTATATACACTATTTGGGGCGTTTCCAAATAGTCAAACTTTTCCTTATGCTTGCAATTTTTATCCCTCCCTAGGGAGGAGAGGCCCCTACTTGTTTTGTTATAAGGAAAGGCCCTTTCTGGCCATATGTTTCTCCTCAGTTCTGAACATTCCAGCACGTAAACATCTTCCTTTCTCTCCATTACCTATAGGATTATAATGGAAAAACAACTAGCAACAAAAATGGCTAGATTCACATTGATTATGCTTGATTGATTAAAATCTTACTAATAAAAATCTTCCATATATTCTCCCCTTTGAGACTTAATAAGTCTCACATTTGATTATTCTTATCCAGAGTGCTACTCCATAATCCAGTCATATTAATTACACTACCTAGTGACTAAATAAGTCACATTGTATTTTCACCAGTGACTAGATTATGAAATTCCACTCTGAGGGATTACTGGACCAAACATCTCTCTCCTAATTTGACATGGAGTGAGTAAAAGATCCAGTCTCCCTAACCCCTCTTTAATAGTAAACATTGTTAAAAGCATGAATGTGCAATTGGTTCAGCATTTGCCTGGTTATCACAGTTTTGTATAAAAGGCATAAAAATACATACACATACAAATACAAATCACATCACACATTGAATATCACAAGATTATAAGAGTTGATCTTCAGCTTAGATACCTTATGTATCAATTTCCCATTATCTTGATATCTTTGAATTTAATTTGCTTAACTGTGGCTTTGACTAGTGACCTCAATATATGAAGTATAGAATAAAATAGTAAATCTCCTGTCATTAATGCAATTCCTAAAAACTTTCCCTATTTAGTTATAAACTATGCTCCCCATGCTCCTAACTGTAAATCGAACCAGTCTTACATTTTATTATCTTTTCCAACATTTTCTTTATCTACTATTCTTAGCCTTTTCAATTTGATCATTACTTCATTAAATGCTCCCTTCTATAAATACAGCATTGTCCCCAAACATAACACATACTTTTCCTTCTTCAATTCACAAATCTTGAGCTTTTCTATTTTGCTCCTTTCATTCTATTTGTTGCATCCAATTGCTCTATTTTCCCTTCAAGTCTTCCTACATCCATATTTCCCTTCTCATATCCTTCAAATTCTTCATCTACCATTACTTAAAATTCTCTTTCCACATTTTCTTTTCTATTTGTTGGCTCATATCTGCACGTATTTTGATCTCAGTAGCAGTCCCATCACTCTCTCATTCCATCTTCACCAGGGAGACTCTTTGCGAGTCGTTGCAATGGTCTTTCCCTCGTTGGCAAGGGTGGGTCGTTACTAGCACGCCCTTCATCCCTCACTTCATGCTGTGTGGAGTTGTTGAAGCTGGTTGGGGTATTTTAAGGTTAGAGATGTGAACTCAGTTGTCACTCTGTAACCGTTTTGCTGATTAATGCAAGGCTCTCTTGAGATCATTTCTGCACCCTCACTGGTTCTCTTTGATGGAGCGAAGCATTCCTTGGTCTTACTGGAACTGCTGTCACCTGTAAATGGAAAACTTAATTTTTTGTTAGTGTTATCAAGCATGCTAATTTGTTCATCTTGCCAGTCGTCCTTCTTGGTGTGACCTGTGGAAATGTAATGTGGGTTGAGGGCTGTCTTGGCCCCTTTTTGAGTTTTATATATATATATATATATATATATATATATATATATATATATATATATATATATATATATATATATATAGATTTTTTTTTTTATTATTATTTTTTTTATTATTCTTTTCAATTTTATTCTCAGCAATTTGCTTATTTAGTTATCTTTTTATTTTGTAAACTGAGTTCCACTATATCACTGGATATTTTATCTAGGCCTATGTTGCTCAGTAGCATAGGCCTTTTGACCTGGAAAACACTCAACCCACTGTATTTATTTTAACAGTCAGAAAGACAATATTTCATCCTTTTGACACAATCTGCTCCATCATGATATGCTGAAAAGAAAGTTAAATGTGGGGTGGACAGAGCAAGCTTGCTTTGCTCTGCCTTCCCATGTTATACGCTGCGCATGTGTGGCAGTGTTTTTCTTTCTGCCACAACAAAGACCTTGGTACTGACCAGGAAACTTAACCAAATTCATCCATGGTCATTATTTTACTGGGCATAAATTTGCCCTGTGGGCCCACATTCAAATTTGTATACAGCTGTTTGGGCAAATTGATTGAATTGCCTCAGTGTGTCGTCAGACACTCTCTTTCATGCCATACAACACCATCATTCATACTTTTTCACACACTTTCACTCCCCCTTTTTTTTTTTTTTTTTTTTGCCAAAAACTTTTCTTTTCTTTCTTTCCTTCCTTTTTCCAAAATCTCATAGATTAATTTGTTTAGAATATTAGGCCTAGGCATTGGGCATTTGAGAGAGCCAATTATCATTTCTCAAATGTCATGTGTTTGTCTAATTTAAAGTTTAGTCAAATACTTTTTTGTTATTGCTCATGAGCAACTCTGAGAAGAGGATTGGAGATCTCTGTAAATCTTGGATCCATGGCCATCAACATTTCCATCTGGTTATCCCCAGTGATGACAGTATATGTGATTTCATGATTTTGGATCTCTGGAATAATATTTTATTCAGTATTATTTTACTCAGTTTTACCTTAGAAAATTACCTTTAAACAAAATGGAGTGACCAATATTTCTATTTTCTCAACAATATATATTTTTTCTATTGTTCATCAAGATACCCTTTTTTATTTTATTTATTTATTCTCTTCTTTCCCAAAGAGCTCAGCATTGTTGTCAAGTATTTAGTTGTGCATTTTCCCCTAGTTGTTTAATGAAACTGTCTTACTATGCCAAATCCAGCTCCATGTTTATCTGATTGGTGAGTCAAGTACTCACTTCTGTCTGTCAAAATTATTTTTTCTTTAAGACATGAGGCTGGACTGGAACCTATTGAAAAGCAGATTGCGAGAGTTAGTTAAAACACAGAATTTAAGGAAGTGCTGTGAGACCAGTGAATAATCAAGATTAAAACATAGTAAATAAAATAATTAAATAAAATAATTAACATTTGAAGCAGTCTCTATGTGTTCATTGAATCTGCAGGACCTGTGCACTGAAGGGATGGAAGTCCTTCTGGTCAGATCATCAGCCTGGGCTGTTGTACTGGGTCATCAGTCTGTGATGGCACTCAAAGACTTGATGTTGTGGCGTACGGTCTCCGTTGTTTTTCTGCTTCTTCTCAGTCTGGCTTCTGGTTGCTTTCTGCCAGAGTTTTGCATTTCATAATGTTCTTTTCAACCTCAGGAAAAGTCTCAAGTGAAAGATTCACCTTTTCCTGCTTTAATTTCAGTCTTCTCCTTGCTGAAGTGTGTTCTTCTCTTTCAAGAGGGGAGGGGAACATCCACCAGCCCCTCCCTCTTCTTCTCTCTTCAGCTGTGTTTGCTGTTTTGCCATTCCTCGACAGACTCCATTTCATTGCTTTCCTTTGTCAAGGCACTGTTCCGGAAGTCATCTGAAAGTTGAACACTCAGAGACTGCATTAATCAAATGCACCTATGTAACTTCTGACCAAATTGTTTCTGAGCAATCAGCTCTTTTTCTAATTTTCACTTTTCAACCTCTTCTTTCAGTGGTCCCTTAATAAAAACAAAATCATCTGGTTGAAATCAGCAGTTCTCTTATTCTTTGTTAGTAAAGCAAGTTCTTCATTGCAGGAAAATGGCAAGCATTTTTTCTTCTTTGCAAAATGCAGAAATCAGCTAGCTTTATTATCTAAATATACTGGAATAAAATAAAATAAAATAAACCTTCCTTTTATAACAGTCAGACATGCATATGGTAAAATAAATACTTCAATCATAATTTTTCTTCTATATTTGCATACATGATTCAGAATAATCTGGTATTTGTGAATTAATGTTTCCTAACCAACATATTATAATTCCTATTACTGTAAATAAAATAATTACATTTAATTCTTTAAGCAACTAGTTCCCTTCCTATTGTAAAATGCCTATAGCTTTTGAATCAAAATGTCTATTAACTTGGTCACCCAATCTTGCTTTCATTCCACATTGCACAAGTTATTTCTTTTATTTTTTACATTTACACAAGCCCAATCTCTGAAACTCTGTAATGGATTAACTTTCATACTGTCCCAGGGATAACAAGATACAAATTTTAGATGTATTCACATATTAGATTTAAAGTTTTAAGCATGTGCATCTTTTAAATTCATCTATTAATAAAAGTTATTAAATAATAAATGCATATCTTATTTTAATAAATTTATTATTATTTCTATATTCCACTATATCTGCCATCTCTATATTAGTCCATTTATTGGAACATTTGTATTTATTTTTCTCTAAAACAACCTTCCTTCAGTTAACTTTATTGTTTTAGGGGTCCTGCACTTATCCTTTCTGGGTTGCCTCTGTGTTTTCACAGCTGGCTTCTTTTCCTCATATATTTCTATCTGCCCTTCTAACTCTAGTTCTCCGGTTACCTCCACTGTTCCCTTGAGTATTGGGAACTCTCCTTGTACTGGCAGCTAGGGGGGCTCTGAAAATAACTTTTCTTTTCTCATGTTATCTTTCTCTGCCCCCTTCAGGACTTTCCTAGCCTGTTTTATACTCTTCAACATATCCTCACCTTCTTTTTAAACAGAGCAATTACTCCTTTCTCTTTTACCCTCTTTGTGTCCCTTTTTTCTCTTTTCATACTGATGCTTTTAGTTTTATAGTTTTTTATCAGGGTTTCCATTTCCTCACACAATGCTACATCAAATGTCCCTTCCTTTGGCCATTTTGTCATCATATTCTTTGTTCTCTTCTGCCATTTTTTGAGATTTTGTTTATTTGCTCTTTACACAGTGGATATTTTAATCCAATTATTTCCACTGGTGTGGCTGCCATATCTTTATTTATATTATTACCCCCAAAAATCAACTTTTTAGTTTTATAGTCACTTGGTTACAATCTCTTCTTTACCTTTCACTTAATTTAACTATTTTTACCCATTTCACCCTACTTTTTATTCTTCACTATGTGTCATACCTTTTTGAATTTAGTTTTTTATTTTGTCTCTTGCGTTTACACTTTTTTATTTATTATTCTTTGACTATCTATTTTATTAACTCTATTTGCTTGCTCTCACTCCCACTGCACTGGGCTCAGAAAATTTTCTCCCCTTTGCCAAAGACATCCAAAATGCAAAAATCTATTATAGATCTTGGTTCAAACTTTATTGATACTATTTTCTAACCTCATTCACACTTTCTGCACTCTTTATTGAGCCAGAGTGCTTATTCTTGCATACTTTTTCCCTTTATTTAAGGGATAATCACACATTAATTGTCCTTTTATTATCAAGGCTCATAATACATTCATCCCTCTCAAGTGGATACTAGTTGCGTCCAACTCCACCCATCCACCCTGAAGTGACGGTCCAAGAATGGTGTGCAACTTTTACCCACCCAACACAGAATTTATTTGTTCACACATTCATTCGTCCGGACACAAATACATCCACACAACAAAACACAGCTCACCTAGAGCTCCTTAAGGGCCCACCTATTTCTGTCCTTCGAGAATTTCACTTATACATTCTCAAAGCGGTATCCGTGGGACTTTTCCTCGCGATTCCTTAATCTGCTTATCCGTTTATCACTGTCCTATCTGGTACAGCTATCCAATAAACACAGACACACAGCATGCCATGTCTTTCTGCCTACACCATATTTGTCTTAAATCGAGGTTGCCTTCCAAGGCCTTCCTATTAATAACCCAAATATGTGCATGCAGTTATTTCATCTGGAGTAAAACCCCTTTTTCAATTTGGATATCCTATTATTTTTCTAAATTTGGAAGAGCAGATTTTAAGTGTCCTTACCACTCAGAGCTGACCAGTTAATAACACACACTAATTATATAAGCAAAAATGCTTACCTTATTCTATGGTGGCCACCACTGTGTGTGTGTTGCTCATCAGTCAGCTCAAAAGCAGTCGTCCACTCTGCTCCTTTCCAGTCCCATCTGGGGTGCCAAATCTGTGGTGTATTTTGCCGGTTCTCCAAAGAATCGAACTCAGTCAGGGATTTTTCTCTCAGAAGAAAAGACTTTATTTTAAGCAAAACAAGGCCGAGAGCTCGTTGCAAGGAGATCTCCCGAAATGCAATTTGGTTTCTCCTTATATACACTATATGGGGCGTTTCCAAATAGTCAAACTTTTCCTTATGCTTGCAATTTTGATCCCTCCCTAGGGAGGAGAGGCCCCTACTTGTTTTGTTATAAGGAAAGGCCCTTTCTGGCCATATGTTTCTCCTCAGTTCTGAACATTCCAGCACGTAAACATCTTCCTTTCTCTCCATTACCTATAGGATTATAATGGAAAAACAACTAGCAACAAAAATGGCTAGATTCACATTGATTATGCTTGATTGATTAAAATCTTACTAATAAAAATCTTCCACATCAATCATAGCGTCTGTTCTCCGTTTCTCATACGTGCTCACTGCTCCTCACACAAACCTGTCCCACTAGTCCCGCCCCTTACACAGTGATGTTACTCTGATTGGCACAACCAAAAGCAAAACTGGAATTAAATGATTGACAGGTAACAGGTAACAGATTTGGTTACACAGATAAACACAGGTTCTTCTTTTCTACTTTTCTCTCAAATGAAACAAAAAAACTTTTTATAATGAATTTAACTTTAACTGTAAATAGTCTTATTTATTAAACTCTACATATTATATTTATACTTTTAACCAGCACACCTTTTACCCAATTTTAACTAACATGAACTCTATTTATAAACTTTTCTTTGTGTGGGTTGGTTACACTGTTAATGATCTTTTATACTCTGTAACTTATAGAAATTTTGTACAGGGCTACACTTGCTATTGAAATTCTATTATTAAAGGCGCAATATATAATTTTTCTGCTTTAAAAATAGCAGAAATCACTATGTTATATATATTTTTTAGTTGTGTACTTACATCATCCTGACAGTTTCCACGAACTTTCAAATCCGGAGAAAATTATAGTTTAATTAGAAGACACGGCACATTTCTTTATTTCCGTTTTGTCGCCCGTCTATAGCGTCATATAAACTTTGACCCCTCTAGTTTATCTAACTTCCTGCAGAACCGCCAAATACAAAGGTGAACAGAAACAAAGACGAGACGAAGAAGAAAAAGTAGTAGCCTTGATGGAGACTATTATATTTTATATTTATATTGTTTATATTCGTATTTAAACCTCAATCAATAAGTTAGTTATGGATCATGATTATGCTTTGCCTGCACGTTCTGTGAAGCGCAAACGTACGGGTGAAATAAATGACCCGAGATGGTTTTGGGAAAAGAGAAGCTACAAGACACGGGTAAATATTGGAGTTGCATTTCCAAGATAGAGAGAGCTTCGTGACAAGCTGAAACTACAGAGAGATGCCGAACTCGCTTGCATTCTGATAAACAGGTATGCATCCATTCAGCTAACTGTATCTATACGTATATTTTGTGAAATGAAATGATGTCTTGTGTAAAACGCAGACGGACTAGCTCTCATGTAAATCTACATTTGTTCTATATCTAGCTGAATAAAGTAGCTTCAAATCAGAGGGGTTACCAGGATGTCATGTTTAGGGGGGCATTTGGCTTCTTTGGGGGGGCAACATAAACATATATATAGATTCATATATATAACAGATCACAGTGATTGCCTGATGATGAATGACAGGTGTTTGCTTGTGAGAAGACGTGCTACATGAGGAGGCTTTTTTAAATGAATCTGAAGTCATGTTTGTATATGAGGTAAATTAATTTGTTTCTTCTAAGCTGTTCTAGACGTAGGTGTTACTTTTAGGGCTAAAATGCTTCATGAATTACTCTTAGTTAAACCCATTAGGAGTCTAAAGTTATGAGTGACCATTATTTTTAGGGTTTCTCTTAAATTCGCCAGTTAGGAGCTACTTGTAGCCTCTTATAAGATTTTTTGTGAATGCGGCCCGAGGTAAAAAAAAAAAGTATATATGCTAATTTGAACTGTATGAGGACAGTATTTGAATGGTATTCTCTGGTTGTAAGTGGGTTTGGATAAAATTGTCTGCTAAATGAATAAATGCAACATGTAGGCCTAGATAAAAGGAAACATATTAGGCTACAGGGGGTCAGGAGACCTAGAGAGTTGAAATAAAAGCTATTTTTGTGAAACTATAAGAATTTAATTTATGATATCATTAGCAGAGGCAATATAACTTTTTTTTAATAGTTTTATTTTATTTTATATTTGTATTTATTTTTTATTAGTGGTGTTTGGGCAAATATTATTATTTTATGGGGTGCCTGGAGTCTCTATGTTCTCCCTCAGCTAGGGGTGGGCGAAATGATAAAAATCTAACAAATCTTTTTTTTTAGAAATCATGATTTTATCCTGATTCTTTTTATCCTGATTCATGTTGGTTTTTCTATTCGGCAAGCTGTTTGAGCATCACAGCCAAACTAATTCCCCTATTATAAAACCTTTTCAGGTAACAAAATATGAAAAAGTATGGCGAATATTTAGGCCAAAGTGCATGGGTGAAGATAAAAATCTTTGTCATTATTTTATCTTTGTTATTAAAAAATGAGAACAAATATACACATTACAAAAACAGATATTTTACAAATAAAGTGTTTTATTTTCAGGTACAAGAGGTGTATTTAGCAGGAGCATTAAAAAAATGTATGAACAAATATAACAAATAAAACACTATATACACTGATTCCTATTAAAGCAATTGTATTAAAAAAAAATTTTTAGTCAAGAGTATTGGGTGATTTTTCTCTCTGTGTTTGGTGTTTTATTAACATTAAAGGAATAATTCACCCAAAAATTAAAATAGTGAAGAAGAAAAAAAACCTGAATGAGTATCCTTCTTCTGCTAAACATAAGTTATTTTGAAGAAAGTGGGAAACCAAACAGCTGCTGGTTCACATTGACTTCAGTATGTTTTGCTACTTCTGCACAAGAAAGAAGTCAATATAGGTTTTGGCAACATGTGAGTGTATAAACAATGACATATTGGGCCCTATCTTGCACCCAGCGCAATTGACTTTGTACACAGACGCATGTGTCATTCCTATTTTGCACCCGCGCAAAGCGCGCTTTTCCCTCCACAGAAGCACGTCACTAAACTAGTGAATGAACTTGCGCTCCCTGGGCAGTTCAGCGCAAAAAAGGAGGCGTGTTCCGGCGCAAACAATCCCTGGTGCTATTTTGCTGTTCCATTAAACAATTGCGCCACTGACCAGAAAAAACCTAGTCTAAAGTCAGTGGCGCGTTGCGCGTTGTTCATTATGCTATTTTAAGGGCGCATGCTTGACCATAATGTATAGCGTGCACAACGCGCATACACTTTGCTCATGTAATCTACACAGATGCAACAGTTATTTTTGCAAATCATAAATTGTTACACTAAAAAAATATTAACACATGAGTTGACGGAAATCATTGTGGTGTGCCACGGAGATGTGAAAAAAAATAGGCATAAATTTAGCTTACAAATTATTCAGGCTAATTATTCTCCCATCCCCATACAACACAACTTCTCTGTCTTTCACTGCTCTTACAAGAACATCAGTCTCCTCGGCTGTGAACCGCTCCTGGTGTGCGCCTGGTAAATACGCCATAATAATAGCAATCCATAATGGAACTTGCGCACCTGCTTTTAAAGGGAATGTTGGATGACGCTCTGATTGGTTTATTTCACGTTACGCCCAAACCACACCTATGAATAATGAAGCTACTTCAGACCAACCCATTTTAGATTTGCGCTGGGCGCAAGAGCCATTTATCCCGCTGGGAAAATTGCAACAGCGCCAAGACCCGCCCACAAAGTTACTTGCATTTCACGCTTTGACACTTGCGTTTCAGATCGTTAAAATAGGGCCCATTAAATTTTAGGGTAAACTCTCCCTTTAATTCACACGGCAGCTGTGACTACTGTCCCTTTAAGACCTGTGCGCATCTGACATGCATCCTCTCTCAGTTGTTTATTTTCATTTTAGACACATCCAACTGAGTCTATACAAAAACATTGTGTCTTTTGACAGTATTAGCACATAACATAACTTAGAAATCAGGCACAGTTTGAAAGGCTTTTTCGTTTTTGTGCCGCGCTTTGATTGGGCTCAGAAAAACCGCACGTCAGAAAAGCACACGAAAGAAACATTTAAATAACCAGTAAGGATTTAAAGCAGATACATAAAAGAAAAAAAAGAAAAAAAATTGTGATTAAGTGCAGTGTCCCTTGAGTGACTATACCACTGAGTTAACACTGATGTTATGTCGCAGTAGCCTATATTAATTCCGCTGGGCCAGAACTGCAGCTGATAGAATGTGCGCTGCAGCACAATACAACAATATTTCTTCAAAAGCAGATCGCGGAGACATTTTCATAGTCCACAAACAAAAATATTAATATCCTACCCTCGGCAGAAATCGAGGAAAGGGGGCAGACCGGACCGCGAGGGCACTTTAGCGTTGGACCTCAAAGTCGCAGTCGCAAAATTCTCTGACTTTCAAAAAAAAAATTGTTTCAGTCAAAATAACTGTGTTCCGCTCTCAATGCATAAAATAATTATTAACGAAAGGCGGCCGTGTTTTCTAACATATATTACTACTAGCTAGATGGAATATTGATTTGATAGGGTTTCATAATTCATATAGACGGTTTCATCGGGCGCACGCGCCTGAACCTAAGTTAACTTCCGGTCTGTGTTGTTTATATCGGTCTGGCTGCAGTGCCTTCTACAAACGCAGTTAAAGGCAAGGTGATGAGTAGACTGAAGTTGGGCTCAGGTGGTTGTGCTGTGGCATGTGTTTCCCATACATTTATTTATTTTTGGAGACTCACCACAATTTTAAAACTGATTTTTTTTTCAAAAAGGCTTCATTGAGTAACGTTAACTACTGCACGTTTAATAATAATAATTCCTTACATTTATATGTTTAAATATCAAAGCGAGGCACAAGTGTTTTTATATCGCTGTATTTCTGAAGGAAGACTTGCATGTTATATGCCTGATAGCAGCGTGTGAGCGTACCAGCTCTGCTTCGTTTACAGCTGTTACTGGGGAAACCTCTATATCTCGCGCTTTATGTCTATGCTTTAAAACATCTACTGTTGGCAAATAATGAATTGCATTTTCATTAAGTCCGCCTGATCCACGCAGCAAACATTTTGTTTGTTATCAAAAAATATCTACTCTAGAGGGACTTGGCTGTTGTTATTGATTCTATTTGGAAGTTAAGTTAGGTCCACAAAAGCGCTCATGCGCAGTAACATTTATGTTGTTGCCGTTGAAACCGTCTATATCTTTCCTTTCGAAAAGATGTGATTGTCAAAATACTAAGTTAAAATGAGTGAGGAATGATAGGGAGCGACAGAGCGCGTGTTCCAATGAACAAAAACTCCCATGAGCCTTACGCTCTTTCCCGACGTCATCAAAGTACGTCTTATGTTATTATTTTGATTGAGTGACCCCTGGTGGCCAAAAATTCCACACTGCGCGTTTAAAACAAATCTAACTACCTTTCTAATATTTTTGTATTCTATCTGTTTTCTTTTCATTTTTTATACAATTAACAAAAGCAAGTCCTAACACTAGCTTGCTCTATTATTTTCTATTCTATGTTTTCTTTTTATTTATTTTAATATTTTAAAGCGCTTGCTACGTTGTGACGGCTGGTGAAAGGACAGTCTGGAAACAATAGCGAGTTAAAGGTTTTATTGAGAAGATATGGCAATGGTACATAAACAGACAATGACGATGAGACAGCGATGCTCCGAGGGGATGGTGTAGCGGTGAAAAGTCCAGACTGTGGTGGAGAGAAGGTGAGGAATCCGGATGTTGACAGCGTGAGGCAGCAGGAGAGAGTGGCACCGGAACTGCGGGGAATAGAGCCGAAGGTAAGTGTCCGTGGCTGAGTGAACGGGCGAAGAGTGGATGAGGTTCTGGGAAAACACAGACATCCAAACGCAAAACAACACTGAAGCCAGAAGGGGGATAAACACAACGACATAGAACAACGATCTCACAAACACAGGACGTGAAACAAGCCATTATAAAGGAGATGGGTAATGAGTGCCAGCTGTTGCTGATACAATTAATGGAGACGCCCACAACTAATCAGTGCAGACGCAGAACACACAGAATTCACTACAAAGTGTAAACAACCCGAGATCACGGTTTACCAACCGTGACATACGTGTACTGTGCTTAAGCTAACTGAGACTTGTTTTAGCACTTATATATCATTGCTCTTTTGTTGTTTTTGATTGCTTCTATTGTCCTCATTTGTAAGTCGCTTTAGATAAAAAGCATCTGCTAAATGACTAAATGTAATGTAAAACAGAACATCTGCTGACGGACACATTCTGTGTTATCTATGTTAAAGATAATGAGGATACTATGTTGCTCCTTTTGCAAAGTGCATTCCCATGTATCCTGCTCATTTTAAGGGGATAGGGATGATCACTTCCATTTGGAAAGTGGAAGAGATAGATGGAAATAGAAAATATCAACCACAGGTGTGACTTTTATCTTGTCAGAGATCATGCCAGTCTGAACAGTCTGTCTGCATTGCAATGCAATTGTTTGTTTTTATCAGCATGAGAAGAGGACATGATGATGATTTCACTACATGCTCCATCATTACTCACTGTACACCAGTTAAGATTCAAAGAACGTGTAGGCAGGGTCAGGAACATTGCTTTAGCAACAATTGTATCAAGATTTTTTAAATTGTATCACTTTTTATTTGATAAGGTGACTACAAAGGTATCCTCCCCTTGGCAGGGTTTTCAGGTTTTTGCTTCTTACATTCAAAGCAGAGATCTTTTGCTGCTCAGTTTGCAGAACGTCTTGCAGAGACTACCCACTAGCTTGGGCAATGGCTTCCAGGCCCTCCAGGTATCCTTTCGTACCACTGCTGCTGACTGCTGACTCATACACACTCCCTAGGCTGTAAACAAGAAAGACAACATCAGCATTCTGAGTGCTTCACATAACCAAAGGCAGTGAGAGCTCCAGATTACTCATTTCAGATTCACAGATAAGAACAGACCACTGTACCATTGACATTCTGAACCTTGATAAATTGGTGATTCAGTTTTCCCATGTTTACTTCCTTATCAAGGTGGTGAGTGTTTAAATCTGTTGACAATTAACCTTTTATACCAAGCTTTTATACAATTTTTACCCGTGTAAGGGAAATAGGTCAATTTAGCTCAAAGATTTTAAAGGGTATTTGAACAGAATCACTGTCTCACGGCTGATCACAGAGACGCCCTGCGATTCACTGAACAAGCCGTTTAACATCAAATCTGCGCTGGATATTAATATCCAAAGTATAGTGAAACCCTATCAATTAGCACAGTAACAAGATTCTCTTTTCAATATGAATAAGGCTTTATTAGATAAATCTAAGACATATAAACTAATCTAACAAATAAACACACAAACTCACACATTCACACAAGTTGCAGGAAGATCGAGAGTTAGGGAAAGATGAGCTTAAGAGAATGGAAATGTGGAATCCCAAGTTTACAGCAATACGTGAAATTGCATAGACATGAACAACCATCAATCACTTAATTTACCCTCACATTGAGTTCCTCAATGAGGTTAAAATTATATTAGATACACCGGTAAAGGTCACAGTCTGGAGATACATTGCCTGTGTAAAGTTGTTGTTGAAAGGGGTTTCCCGATGTCGCTGATTGGCTGGAAGTTCAGTAGTCGTTGAAGTGACGTGTTGGGAAGTCCATGGTTGGGCGCTGGCTGATGATGCAGAGTTGTGTGGACTGGTTGAATGGGCAGTCGAGGTCAGACACGGCATTACAAAACTTAACTCAGAACACGAAACTCTCAAACGGAAAAGAAAAGAAAAGAAGTAAAGTTTGACGAGACTAGGTGGGGATTCTTCTCATCGTGGCTAAGTAGCAGCAGGCGTGCAGGCCGAAGCATGCTAGAACCACGCTCAAAGAACAGTGATGACTAACAGCATGGCTAAATGCTAAAGCTAAGAAGCAAAGCTAAAAGCAAACTAAAAGGATAGTAAAAGCTGGCATGACTGATAGCAAAAGCAAAGCTAAAACTAAAAGCAGGCATGACTAATAGCAGAAGCATAGCTAAAAACTAATAGCAATATTTGATGGTGTCCTGAGTATTTAAACTAACCTGTTGGCCACACCTCAAATGTTGTCTTGACCAATCAGATATTGTCTTGGCTCGGGGGTATCATAAACCATATGTTATCTTATCAAGCATGTGGTCCAAATTTTCCCGCTCTTGCAGGGTCTAATTTTGGACATGATTCGTATAACAATAATATGATACATTTGACAAATAACTGATGGTCATGACTGTTTCAAGCTAACAGATTTGAACATGTACACACTAAACATGACTATGTATCCTTGAGCTATCCAATAGTTATTAAAAGACATACACAATAAGTGTTTATAACATGATAGTCAAATGTGTGGGTTACACATAAAAGAATATGGAGTGAAGCGATGGACTGATATTAATTTATAAGTCTTTTTGAGTTCATCTTGGTCCATATATATGTAGAAAAGACAGTTTCATGTGTCATTATTTTTTGACAAAGATTTCTGTGGAGACCAGAGGTTCAAAGGCCCCCCCTTAGGAATTTCAGTCTGGTTCTGCTAGATGGGGGAAGTGTTTAAGGATATTGTGTATAACTCTCATGGGTTTACATGTTATGTCCGACGTTGCATCTCACTTGCCCCAAATTTGACAATCTCTTCTCCAAATTGAAATTGTCAATAATTGTTTTAGTGGTGTTAAAGGCCCCATTACATGGATTATTTCCTTTTCTTTAAATGCTTTTTAATGTTTCCTTAGGTGTATTTCTATTGTTAGTATGATTTTTACATTTAAAATTTAGAAATAAAAATAATTTTTAGATCCTGATATTAGCCCTCTGGCTTGAATACTCTGTTTGAAGGGGCGTGTCTGCGTTGAGACTCCGAGTAAACGACAACTGTTGTGATTGGCTGATGTCTTTGCATTCTAAATGCATATTACATGTGGAACCCCTCTCAAATATATATATATATATATATATATATATATATATATATATATATATATATATATATATATATATATATATATATATATATATAAATTTACTATTACAGCTGTCGAGATTAACAAATCATGTATTTGTTGATTATATAATTATTTTTCGATCTTTTCCCATCACATGAAAGGCTGCAGTGATGAGCAATGAGTAGACAGTGTCTGGTTATCGCGTGAATGCAGTGATCTTGTCATTATTGCAACACATTTTCTCTCACAAAATGCTTTCACCACAACTAACAGCAAACACATGAATGCACCACATTAATACAGTAAGAGCTTCGTTGTGCAGCATAACAGCGTCATTCAATGTAACGGCAGTTTAGGCAAGAGTGCAGATATACTCAAGATGTGTAACAGCTCCGGAAAAAAAGGGAGCTTTCTTTGGTCGCTCTCTGTAGTTAAATGACAATTTAAATAACAGATCTGTTTCATGCTACTAAGAGAAACAACGTGAAGTTGATCGTTTAGTCACTGGCTTGATTCACTCATGCATAAACAAAAAACACAAGACTTAGAAAGAAAGTCTGTGTGAACTTGAATGATTAGCTCAGAAATCACTGATCACAGATCAGGCATTAATGAACACTGTTACTCACTGTTTGTGCCGGTGCTGTCGAATCCATATCATAAAAAGTCTGTTTGTAACACCTGTGCTGACATTGCGACTGAATTATATTTAAATATTTGGGCGGGCAAAGCAGAGAAAAGGGAAGTAACAATTCTCCTTACAATGTCACAATGAGGAGATCCAAGATCAGCCCGGTTGAGAGAAAGATAGCAAAATCTCGATTTACACCGATTCAAATTTCTAGAAACTTGGGGAACATATACAGGCTTTGGGAACTCATGTTTAAAACAAAGTCCTGATCGACTCTTTTATTTGTCTGATTCGGGGTCAGATCCTCTACATATCCCCCTTTCGATCGGCGAGGTGTTTAGCTGAAGACATTGTCGATCGCTGGAGAAACAAAGGCAGAAGAAGCAGACAAACACAGCAAACAACAAGACAACACCTCCATGAGTTACAGTTACTGTGGTCTACTCGGGATCAGTCCAGCAAGGCAGGAAGTTCTTTAGCAGACAGTCAGATTGGGTTGCTCTGATCACTATCGGCCGATCATTAATGCGCATCTCCTCAGTAAAGCCGGTTCTCTAATCAGCGGTAAATTCCATCAGGTGCGTCATTTCACATAGAGCAGCTATTACTACACAGGACCGTTGTTAACTGAGAAGATGTGCAAATAAACACTAATAAAAAACATGGATTTGCGCATCTTCTCAGTTAACAACAGCTTCTTCTGTTTGTTATAGGCCTTCTGTGTTAGGTCACGCAACTGTTGGATAGTCATGGAGTTCGGACAGGCCATGACACCTAGATGGTGACTGACTCTAGGTAGCAGATTCTTTAGGAAGAGGCTTTTGAAGTTCACATCCTCTTCAAGGTCAGGTTGGTTGCGTGCACCAAAGTAGGCTTGTTGGAGTCGGTTGTAGTAAGCTTGTGGAGTCTCTTGTCCACCTTGTTTGATTTCCAAGGCAGTTAACAATTCATGTTCAGACTCTGGGTCTGTAAACTCTTTAATCAGGACCTCACAAAGTCGCTGGTAGTTTGCCTTTGTTTGACTGTGCTTTCGATCTAGAAAGTTTTGTACCTCTGGACTGGATGTGGCTCCAAGGAGGTATAACCAGTCTCTGTCAGTCACATGAGGTCTCATTTCCAGATGAAATTTGATATCTCGCAGGTAAGCCTGGATGTCAGGGCTTTCTGTGGAGTCCGAGTTGAGCCTTCTGATGTTTTTAGACAGCTTGTTGAGGTCTTTGATGGTCATCCCGTGTGCAGCTCCAATGTCTTGGACGGGAGGTTTTCTTTCGTTGGCAGGAAAGGGTTGTGTGGTGAAGGCAGGTGAGGTCTTGGGTTGTGGCCCTTCACTCCTTTCATCATATGCTAGTTCTTGGACGTGGGACTCTGCTCTGCTCAGCAGTGACGAGGCTAAGAGAGGTTTCTCTTTCCTTGGCTCTTGTTTGTGCTTGTAAGCATATTGGAGTTCTTTTCTGACCATGTAGAGCTCATCATCGGTATCGTCTAGTTGTTGAGTCAGAATGTCCGTTTCAGTTCAAGGTGGTCTTTCAAAGCACTGGTTTCAGAATTCTTGTTTCTGATGTCTAGCTTGGCTTTCTCTAGTAGCTGTTCGGCATACTGGAGTCTGTTTACCAGGTCTTTCTGAGCAGCCGTTGCATGTTGCTGGTCAAGCTGGGCTGCTGCCAGGGCTGTTAGGAGCTTCATAACTTGTTCCGCTGTTTCCTGCTCCCTCTCACTAGGTGCTTTAAGTTGATCTTGAACTTTCACTTCCAGCTTGTCTATGCGACGTTGAGCATGTGTCAGCTCCTCTTAAAGTTGGGTGATGTGCTTGTCGCTCAGTTTCAGCTGGGTTGTGAAGGCATAGCTTAGGGAGCTGCTTGACTAGCTTCTCGTGGTTGTTGTTCTGGCTATAATCTTGTGTCAGGAATCTTCTCAGGATTAGGATCATTATTAAAAATAATAACAGTTCAAAAGACTTGGGGGTGAGGCTGTCTGTCATGCCTCTCAGCCAAGTGTTCACATCTTACCCATGGGCAATGGGGTCTGCAGTGTGCAGCATGTTGGCACGCTAGGGAGAAGAGAGACTGACACAGATCTGTGTGGAGTAAAAGCCTATCTAGCAGTTTGAGCCTTGCAGAATATATATATACGGGACATTTTTTTTAACAATAAAGATTTCACTGCAACAGCTTTACAGTATCAATAATCGATCATGCAGAAGGACAATAGTAAACACTCAATTTTCTCATCATTGAATTCAGTGACGTCATCGTCCAACTCAGTTCAGTTTAAATAGTATCTGTAAAAGAGAATGTTCTTAAAACAAATAAAATGTCACATTTGAAATTTTTCTAATTTTACTAATTGTAAAATGTGAGAGTAAAGTTTGTAGAATGTTCTTACAATGTTATTTGTACTTGGTGAAAATTCATATAATATATCTTTAAAATGTTATTAATATTTGCTGAATGTTTTCAGAGTACTAGCATAATGAACAACATTCTTATTATGCTATTTGTACTTTATGAACATTAACTTATTAACCGAAAAAATCATCATCAATAGCCATTTTGTTGAATGTTTTTAGAATGTTAGCACAAAACATTGAGGGAACAAAGTTCATGCATATTATTTGATCTTGATGATTGGTCTAAAAATATTAAGATTAATATTAAGATTAATATTTTTGTGATAATACTACAATAAAAACTGTTCATACGCTTTTACAGAATGCAATTTGTTTGTTAAAATCATTCTCACAACATATTAGAAAGATAATCAATATATTAAGGGGCTAAGGGCTAGGTTTAATGCTTTTCAAAAACATTCCACATAAAAAAAAAAAAAAAAAAAAAAAAAAAAAAAAAAACTAAGAATACAAAATCACCACTATGCTTCATTCATGCATGGGTCTGTGCGTTCATCTTGCATCTCTGTCTGGTTTGTGTGCCTCTGTTAACTAGTGCTCATTTGCGCTGCGTATATATTTGGCTGGCATTTCTGGTTGTGTTGTCGGTTTGTTAATTCTTGTCCTGTCTCTTAGTCTAGTTTCGTTAGCTCCAGATCTTGTCCAGTCTGTATTTGTATTACTCACCCACCTCGGACTCACCTCCTCACTCTTGTATCTTAATAAACCTATTTAGTTCTCGCACTTGGATCTTGAGACTCGATCATTGTGACAGAACGAACTGACTAAGATGGATCCAGTGAGCACTGCAGAATTTAGAGACTTTTTGTCCAGTAGTAAAGCATGCATGGAGCATCAGGAAGAACAGATGATGGCCACGGGTTGTGCTGTCCAGGCCCTGGTCACTCAGGTTTCTGAGCTAAACACTCAGTTACAGCGGTTAAAGTTGGAGACCGTTTCGGCTCAGCAACTACCTGCGACCAACCCACCTGTTGCTGTGGATCAAATCGCCTGTTCCACTGAGCCCCGTCTACCACCAATAGCTTTTTACTCTGGGGAACCCCAATTATTACGTGCTTTCAGACACCATCAAAGATGAGATCTATTCCTTGGATTTACCCGCGTGGGTGGATAAGCTCATAGATCTGGCCATTAGTGTGGATGCCAGATTGAGGTGGCCTGGCCAGCAGACACTCCAGGGAATCCTAGTCACTCATCAGGGTCACATTCCATCAGTCACTGGCGAGAATGTGTTCACTTTCCCAGATCCTAAGCCCATGCAGATGGGAAGGTCGGTTCTTTCACAGTAGGAGAAGCAGAGACACAGGGAGAGGGGTTTACTTTCTGTTGACTGACATTCCCACTGCTCCTGTGGAAACAAGTGCTGTGGGAGTGGGGGCTTTCCTGCTGCAGGAGGATGGTGCAGGAGTAGAACATCCAGTCTGTTACTTCTCTAAGAAGTTCTCTAATTGTCAACAAAACTACAGTACCATCGAGAAGGAAGCTATCGCCCTGGGGATGGCACTTAAACATTTTGAAGTTCACGTTGGTGGTAGTTGTATGCCTCTTGTTTATACTGACCACAACCCTCTAGTTTTTCTCTCCTGCATGTGCAACTTCAATCAGCGTTTGATGCGCTGGTCACTTTGTCTGCAGAAATATAACTTCAACATTAAGCACAAGAAAGGTTCAGAGAACATCCGCCTCAAACTCCCTCCGGCGTACAGGAGAATTCATCAAGAGCTTCATGTATAAAAATTAAAACCCATTTTTTCATTCACCCATTAATCTGCTGGTTCCGGTCCCCCTGCCGTGTCTCGTAGATGGGGAACCAGCTTATTCAGTAAGAAGGGGACAAGGATTTCGATACTTGGTGGACTGGGAAGGTTCCAGTCAGGAGGAGAGGAGTTGGGCTCCTGCTAGAGACCTTGCACAACTCCCTTATCGAATGAATTCAATCACCAGGTAGGTTCTTCTGAGAACGCCAGGAGGTGTTCCTAGGGGAGGGAGCACTGTCATGTTTCATGGGTCTATGCCTTCATCTTGCGTCTCTGTCTGGTTTGTGTGCATCTGTTAAATGAAGTTTCATTAACAAGGTTCAGGAGGAGCATGTCAGATACTTAGCCTAATTAGCACAGGTGGAGCACACTTAAGATAATCAACACTAGGATATAAATACAGCTGACTTACCTGTCTCCATTGACGGTTTATCAGCATCCCCCTTCCACCCCATCTCCTCCACTTTCACACACTCAGTTCATTTTACACTTTTATACATGGAGGGGTACTCTAGGTTCAGGCCATTCGAGCCCTTCCCCGGACAGCACGCCAAATATGCATTACAGTTCTTCAGCTAATTATATATAAGTGTGAACTCATGAACTAGCACCACAGCTGTGGTCTATTAGAGTCCCAGGTGCAACTCTTTTGTGCTGCCTATATATTTAGCTGGCATTTCTGGTTGTGTTGTTGGTTTCATTAATTCTTTTCCTGTCTCTTTTATCTAGTTTGGTTAGTTCCAGATCTCGGCCAGTCTGTATTTGGTTTCCTCACCCAACTCTGACTCACCTGCACTGGGTTAGAGAATAACAGCATCTTGAGCAGGTTGGACTGTATTATGAAGTTACATATGCAATCATCTTCCAACTATTTTCACTGTTTGTTGTATCTTAATAAACCTATTTAGTTCTCACACTTGGATATGTATGTATGGCTTTTTTGCCATTTATCTCTTAATTAGACTCATAACATTTGTCACAGTTGACTCACAACTGTGACAAAAGAGGTATGCAACAAGAACTATAGCATAGCAAAAACATATTAATGAAAATATATTTTAAAAGACATAATAATATAAGCATGAATAAAGAATAATTAACACAAACACTAAATAATAAAGTCAACTTTCAACATAATGTACAGTAAAGTACATTTAGAAATAAACCAAAACCAATTATCCAAAAGGAATAATGAAGAAAAAAAGAAATAAATAACAACAAACCAAGAGGGATGACAGAAGGGGCAAACCAAAAGCCAAGAGACTTTCTCAAAGACCATTAAATTAAATCTAAATTTATGTGTTTTTTAACTTTATGCAGGGTTCAGGACTACCCCTTAAAAAGACACTTTTGAGCACATGGGCTTGCAGATCAGTTGGAAAGAATGTCCAAATTTATTTTAGCTAAGTATTTAAATGAATCGGTTTATTTTTTTATTGAGTTTGAAATATTTATTTTAAATATTGCCAAAATATTTTTTTTGTCTTACTGTAGGCCTATATTTTAAATGCTTTGAAATATGTTTATTGTCAGGGCTGCCAACTCTCAAGCATTCAGTGTGCTTGATTTTACGTGGTGCTGAGCAGACCGATCCATGTATGACATACAGTACGAGAGCAGATGGCTCCATGTGCTTTTGAATAGTGGTACTTATTTCAACCCCTTTAATTAAAGCTAAAAGTCTAAACTTCCATTTCATTGTGATTTTTATAATTTTTAATTCTGTTCTGGTGGCATACAGCTCTGTAAACACTGTGGCACAGACACAAAGATAGAGATTTCATTTCATCAAGCAGAATGTTCACTTAAACGGACATATTCATCAGATCTTTAGACTATTTCAAGACTTATTTGATGTGACACAAAACATGTTTACTTTCCTAAATAGTCAATAACGCAATCTGAGAGCTTGCATGAAAACAAGAGGCAGGATTTATTGCATGAACCAGTCACATCCAATCATAACCGATCATATCCTATTATACTGTAGCTTGATGGAAGCATCTCATCCTCTCATGTGACTTTCGCCAGTCCATTCTCAATTACAACCCAGTAAAGTCACAGCACACTATGAGATCTCTTATAAAAGTCTATAGGCTGAGGGGAAGCCAGCTTCTGCTGTAACTTTAACCGCGAGTGTAACTGTTGGACAGTGTTTATATATACAAATTAGTGACTTTTATACTTTTAATGTCATATTTAATAATATTTGCATTGTTGTATTTTGTTGATATTGATTATTTTCTCATAAATATTTTATTTATTTATTGCTTTTGCAGAGAGACTGCCCCCCTTGGATGGGAAATGCCCCTGATATATATACAGCCAACTCACCTCTGTCCCACAAAAGTTTTCACTCTCACTCACACTTAACTGTTCTCATCCCCGATTAGGGATGGAGGAGTCCTCCGGGTTCGGGCTGTATTTCGAGCTTGGATCCCTCCCTCAGGACAGCACACAAAATATACTTACTATTTGCTCAATCTGGTGAACATGACTGATGAACCCATGACAGCCATCTATTAGCTTTCCAATTGCATCCTAACAGTTGCTTGGGTGGTACAGAGCAACAGAGGTACACAAACTGGTCGTTATATTAAATTTTTTGAGCCATCACTTGAGAGGTGTTCTATAACCAACCTCTCCCTGTACATTTCAGGACTTATAAATGTATTTTTAGCAAAGTCCTGCTGTTTGAATAGAACCATACTGGACACCTAATTGTCTGTCATATTATAAAGTGTAAGGTAGCCACTCTGTGCTGCACAAACATGACTAGCATAATCCACTTTTAATGTGTAGTTTAGGTATCTTAACCACACATGAATGCAGATATGAGCTGTGTGTCATCCGAAGTTCCAGCATGCAAATGTTAGCCTGAAATGAAATATGAATCTGTAGTATGTTAAGAAAGTGGCTCAATTTGTGATGAGCCGTGTTGGGGAAAGTTCACAGGTCCCAGTCATTAGATTTAAGTACTTTTTAAATTGAACTTTTTGAGTTATCTAGAGTTAATTCAATGGAGGTTTTGTACCTATGTGATATCTGTAAAGAAACAATAAACATTTAAATTAAGTGGGATCATAAAAGAAACCGTTTCCAATGAATATTTTCATTTCTGTGCATAGTCATTAATCTTTTAACAGTATATGGCTAAATAACCCAGCTCTCTCACCTGTAAAAACTTCATTTTTGGTCATTGCAAATTTTGCTTCCCTGGAATGAGTGCTTCCAACTGCAGCTCAAACAGCCTTCACATATAAACCAACTTTCCAGACAGCCGAGACAGCCGAGTGACAGCCGAGTTGATGATCAATCATTGAATCCTGATGAATGATGAATCATGACCCGTGCTTCAACTGATTCAAAGATCTGACCGGAAACTCTCATTGAACACTTTGGTAATGTGCTCCAGGACAAAACTGCAGTTGTTTCTGTTTTATTCCATCTGTGTACTTGTTTTTTGCGCAGTTTACAAGTGCTGTTTCCCAAATCCCATTTTTCAGTGTGGATCACATAAGAACCTTTCACTCCTTGATCACAACATCAAATCCTTCTCCAGCAAGATTGTGTCCTGGGATATAAGGAGCATCCTCACACTTTTCTGATATACCTGTATCATCCTGTCCATAAATGGTCATGAAAAGCAATGCCAAGAAAACAACGGTAAATCTGGAACTGCCTCATGATCTATAGTGACATAAGAAAATGTTAATATTTCTGTCAGTTCATTTTTGGTGTAAAATTTAATTTAGCATTTAACAAGAACATCAGCCAAAAACTGTAACTATAATGTCTTTAAAAATGTACAATATTATTATTTTTATTGCTAATTTTTAAACATTAAAAGCAAGAAATAATAGCGTGAAATATGTTGTTTCTCTAACCTGTCTTTTCGCATGATGATTGTGTGGTAATGGGTGTCAACGGTTTGTTTTGCAAGTGATATGGCATCATGTGTTTTAGACAAATGTTCAGATGTTTAACACATTGAGGGGGCCAAATATGAGCAATGCTATAAATACTTTCAGTGATGAAAATGTCTTGAATGTGTCAATAAGCTCTGCAAATTCACAGTACTGTTACTAAGCGGAATAACCGTTATGCTCAAGACAAGAGACTCAAAAGATACTTTGGTTCAGTTCTAAAAGTCTCAGTAAATGAAAGCAGATGCAAGGTAGCTGTGTATTTACTATTACTTCACATAATAGTTGTAATCATTTTGGACACTTATCTATGAAAGCACCCGGTATGACACTGGCTGGGAGTGCTTGAAAACAGTAAATGAAACTATTGACAACGACAAAGAGTGTAATAAAATGGAAGTCCTTTGTCAACAATATTTCTGTCTTGGCCCACATTCTGGTGACCACCAGTCCACCAGTAAAAAAAGGGGTTCCTGGAGGTTTGACAGTATAGCAAAAGCAGCAGGGCATCATACTAGCACAATTTTGAGAAGGCTGGAGCAGGCAGGGATGAAACTTCAAACACTGTCCAGTTTGTTATCTCAAGGAGCAGTATTCCTGACACTGCTTGATTTCTCCAGTGATGAGGAAGTAATATATTATGGAGCCAAAAGAGTCTCAATAAAGATAAATGCACACACTACATTCACATATGCACACACAGGATTCATAAATGCACACACATAATTCATAAATACACACACAGGATACACAAATGTGCACGAAATTTACAAATGCACACACAAAATGTAAAAAGCACAGAAGATTCACAAATGCATACAAAATTCAGAAATGCACACAAAATTCAGAAATACACACACAATTCAGAAATGCAAACAACATTTACAAATGCACTCAAGATTCACAAATGCACAGGACAAGATTCAGAAATGTATTTCTGATGCACACACACACACACATATCTTGATTTACAAACTGCTTGCAGTCTGTGAACTTCACTGCATTTGTGTGTGAATTTTGAGACTCCTCTGACTTGGCTCGACACACAAATGCATGGAATGATCAGATATCTCCCTTCTTTTAGCCAATCACAAGAACGCACTCCATGTGGGGGATTGTTTACTTATAAGCCAATCACATGAACGCGTTCACACAGCGCGATATGCCTGTGGTGCGGCATATTTTAGCCTACTTATTTATGAAACTGTATGAAAATACAGATATTTAGATTACAATTCAGGTTCATTTTTTATTATTTTTTACAAAATATAAATTTAAAAATGTCTCAATACATATAGCCCAGACTGTGACTGCAGAAAAAAAGTTAACCATGGATTCATAAATTTGCAATAGGCAATTATTTCATTTTATTGAAATATTTTAATGAAAGTAAAAAAAAAAAGAAAAAGTAACCTTTTGAAATATTTAAATATATTTAAATATTCTTTTGGATGCAATATAGAAGTCACTTTAATTATAATATTCGGTCCCTACATGAAGAGAGAGTCAGTGGTCCGCTGCGAGAGGAAAGTGACTCTCCGGCTGCGCAAAGTGAGTCGCCGGCAGTGTTGGGCAAGCTACTTGGAAAATGTAGTGAGCTAAGCTACCAGTTACTCTACAGTAAATGAAGCTTCACTACACTGACGCTACCCCCTGGGAAATGTAGCAAGCTAAGCTACATCAACAGTAGCTTGCTACATCTGAGCTACTTTTAAAATTACATTTTTATGTTGAACACGTTTTATTACAAGTCAATGCTATCTCAGTGCTTAAAAGTGTCAGTCAAACAGATAGGCAGGTGTAATTGTTTAGTTTAATAGTTTTTTGTGTTCCTTATCAATTTGGCAACAAAAACCTGTTGCATGGGCATGCTTAATATACTGTAGGACTTTGCAGAACAAAATGCAAGACCACCAAACAGTACAAAAAAAAATGGCCAGGCTGGCCCTTATGAAACAAAAATATATTGCAGTATATTGGAAAATATAATGTAATATATTAGGCATATATTCTTTAAAATAAATATATTTATTAATATATTTATTTTTTCTAATATATTGCAATATATTGAAAGCGCCAATCATTTGTATATTTTGCAATATATTATATAATATATGTGTCATCAATATATTATTAAATGTATTCAAATATATAAAATATTAGGAATAAAAAGGGAAATAATATATTACAATATATCACAATATATTTTAAGAAATATATTGGTAAATATATTTTCCTTTCGTAAGGGGGACCCTGATCATTTTTACAAGCAGCATCTGAAAACATATTTTCTCTCTGTTATCTCGGTCAGTGTCATGTACTTGTCGAGGTACGGCCACGGTGACTCACTCCTCAGGATTAACTGTTCTCCGACCTCATGCTATGCCATCATTTCATCAAATATTTTTTTGCATGACTGGCCAAGGAGTGGTGCCAACCGGAGCAGAAGGTGGCGGTAATGCATCTTAAAGATGGTTGGTTGCTATCCACCATAAACATGAACAAGATGAAGTGGCGCCGTCCCGTCACTACTGATCCATGATCAGTGATCTTAGCAGTTGTATTTGCCGATTTGAGTTTGAGCTTCAGAAATGCTTGCGAAAATGTAGCTTGTGTGGAAGCTACCGCACTACTTGGTAAAAAAAAAAGAGCTTCGCTACTGAAAAGCTATTTGATTCAGAAAGTAGCGAAGCTACGATCAAGCTACTGAGAAATGTAGTTAAACTAGTAGCTTCGCTACCTGTAGCGACGCTACTGCCCAACACTGGTCGCTGGCTGCGTGAGGAATGTGAGTCGTTAGCTGAGGAAAGTGAGTCGTTCGCTGCGTGACTCGTGAGGAAAGTGAGTCGTTCGCTGATTGAGGAAAGTGAGTTGTTCGCTGATTGGCTTATAGGTAAACTATCCCCCACGTGGGGTGCATTCTTGTGATTGGCTCAAACAAGGGAGATATCTGATTGGTTGCTGATCATTCCCTGTTTAAAAAAAGGCATTTGTGTGTCAAGCCAAGTCAGAGGAGTCTCAAAATTCACACACAAATGCAGTGAAGTTCACAGACCGCAAGCAGTTTGTAAATCAAGATATATGTGTGTGTGCATCAGAAATACATTTCTGAATCTTGTCCTGTGCATTTGTGAATCTTGAGTGCATTTGTAAATGTTGTTTGCATTTCTGAATTGTGTGTGCATTTCTGAATTTTGTATGCATTTGTGAATCTTCTGTGCTTTTTAAATTTTGTGTGTGCATTTCTGAATTTTGTGTGCATTTGTGTATCCTGTGTGTGTATTTATGAATTATATGTGTGCATGTATGAATCCTATGTGTGCATATGTGAATGTAGTGTGTGCATTTATCTTTATTGAGACTCTTTTGGCTCCATATAAAGGGCCACAGGGTTGTTATTTTCAACCTCAAACAGCTTGCTTACTGACAAAATTATTGGTTCCAATAGACTAGTATATATATATATATATATATATATATATATTTATATATATATATATATATATATATAAATTAAGCAGTTTTATTTACATGGGGTTTTATTAACAAAGTTCGGGAGGAGCACAATCAGATAATCATCCAATTTGGCACAGGTGCATCTCGTTTAGCTAATAATCTAAACTAGCACACAAGAGTATATATATTCAGTCTTCCTACCTCCTGTCCCACAACAGTTTTTCGACATCCCTTCTCCACCCCAACTCCTCACTTCTAATCTATTTATCCCAAATTAGGGATGGGGGAGTTCTTTGGGTTGGAGCTTATCTCCGGGCCCGGACCCCTCCCCCAGGACAGCATGCCAAAATATGGCTACTATTTGCTTTCAGATTAGATGTAAGGGTGAAATCGTAAATCTTCTTTGTTAATCTAAAAAGTAGGGAGCCCCGCACATAACATACAAGAAAAAATAAATAAATTGCGGGCACGATTTACTAATTAGTTTCCTCAATTTACTCAAACGTGCACGCGATTACTATTGCGTTCCCTCGATTTACTATTGCGTTCACTCGATTTATAAATGGTGTGCACGATTTACTAATTCGTTCCCTCAATTTGCTAAATCGTGCGCACAATTTATAAATCAAGTTTATAAACAATTTAGCCTTATATTTTTTCCTGCGTGTCATGTGCGGGGCTCTGTAAAAAAAAGTGTTATCACAGAAGAATTTAATTTTACATTACTCAGAAGTCAGGTTTTAGTTGAAAGTAAAAACCCAACCTTTGTTTAATGTCAAGTTCCAGAGTAAATAAATAACTCCAAATACAGCATTACCATCATCACTTACAAAACAGACTTTATTTCTGTCAAATATTTACAAATGTTCTTATTGAGATTAACAGAGGTTTAGATGTTGATGTATGTTTGAAAGTAATAGTTTGGTTTGATGTTTGATGTAACTATGTTTGTTATGTCAAAAGCAGCAAGAAAAAATGTGGTAAGCTGCAGTTGGCTACTAGCAGATATTAATAAAGATATTTTCACCATAAAGTGATCTGTGGGCCTGTGCGTGTGTGCTGCATGTAGACTCCACTTCTTTGAGATATAGGCTTTGTTGAACACGGATTCATTCTGTGGATGTTGTATTTCACTGTGGAAATGTGATTGTTTGTGGATTTACTTAGTTGTTCATGTTGGATTTCCTTGGGAATGTTTTATGCTGGGACAGTGTTTGATTCATCACTGGATTAAAGTCAACACATTTGTTTCTGGACAAAAGGATGTTGTGTGTTTGGATAAATACTTTTTATTGGTGCATTTGAGGATAATTTCTTCCTTCTGGATTTAATCATTGGATTTGACTTGTTGGATTCACATTGTGGTGTATATTCTCCCCACATTTTACGAGTCTCTGCCTTCTTGATGTTGAATTCTGAATAGAAGTCAAATGTTCTGTTATAAGCCTACTCTGTGGGGAGGTCACATGTCTAATAAAATGCATAACTTATTAAAGTGTCTTTGTTGTTTCCATGTTACGGAAATCGATGGTGTTCGACGTCATTGTGACACAATGACACTATGGACACGGTCCGTGTCACTAGTTAAAATTCTCTGGATTTAAACATTCTTCGAAACATTTGGGATAATGTACAGTCAGGTCCATAAATATTGGGACATCGACACAATTCTAATCTTTTTGGCTCTATACACCACCACAATGGATTTGAAATGAAACGAACAAGATGTGCTTTAACGGCAGACTTTCAGCTTTAATTTGAGGGTATTTACATCCAAACCAGGTGAACGGTTTGTATATGTACATCCCACTTTTTAAGGGACCAAAAGTAATGGGACAGATTAACAATCATAAATCAAACTTTCATTTTTTAATACTTGGTTGCAAATCCTTTGCAGTCAATTACAGCCTGAAGTCTGGAGATCAATTAGACATCAGCGTACGCTGGGTTTCATCCCCGGTGATGCTCTGCCAGGCCTCTACTGCAACTGTCTTCAGTTCCTGCTTGTTCTTGGGGCATTTTCCCTTCAGTTTTGTCTTCAGCAAGTGAAATGCATGCTCAATCGGATTTAGGTCAGGTGATTGACTTGGCCATTGCATAACATTCCACTTCTTTCCCTTAAAAATCTCTTTGGTTGCTTTCACAGTATGCTTCGGGTCATTGTCCATCTGCACTGTGAAGCGCTGACCAATGATTTCTGAAGCATTTGGCTGAATATGAGCAGATAATATTGCCCGAAACACTTCAGAATTCATCCTAATGCTTTTGTCCGCAGCCACATCATCAATAAATACAAGATAACCAGTTCCATTGGCAGCCATACATGCCCATGTCATGACACTACCACCACCATGCTTCACTGATGAGGTGATCATGAGCAGTTCCTTTCCTTCTCCATGCTCTTCTCTTTCCATCACTCTGGTACAAGTTGATCTTTGTCTCATCTGTCCATAGGATGTTGTTCCAGAACTGTGAAGGCTTATTTAGATGTTGTTTGGCAAACTCTAATCTGGCCTTCCTGTTTTAGAGACTAACCAATGGTTTACATCTTGTGGTGAACCCTCTGTATTCACATGGTGAAGTCTTCTCTTGATTGTTGACTTTGACACACACATACACCTACCTCTTGGAGAGTGTTCTTGATCTGGCCAACTGTTGTGAACGGGGTTTTCTTCACCAGGGAAAGAATTCTTCGATCATCCACCACAGTTGTTTTCCATGGTCTTCCGGGTAGTTTGGTGTTTGGAAAGCAACCAAAGAGATTTTTAAGGGAAAGAAGTGGATTGTTATGCAATGGCCAAGTCAATCACCTGACCTACATCCGATTGAGTGTGCATTTCACTTGCTGAAGACAAAACTGAAGGGAAAATGCCCCAAGAACAAGCAGGAACTGAAGACAGTTGCAGTAGAGGCCTAGCAGAGCATCACCAGGGATGAAACCCAGCGTACGCAGATGTCTAATTGATCTCCAGATTTCAGGCTGTACTTGACTGCAAAGGATTTGCAACCAAGTATTAAAAAATGAAAGTTTGATTTATGATTGTTAATCTGTCCCATTACTTTTGGTCCCTTAAAAAGTGGGATGTACATATACAAACTGTTGTAATTCCTACACTGTTCACCTGATTTGGATGTAAATACCCTCAAATTAAAGCTGAAAGTCTGCAGTTAAAGCACATCTTGTTCCTTTCATTTCAAATCCATTGTGGTGGTGTATAGAGCCAAAAAGATTAGAACTGTGTCGATGTCCCAATATTTATGGACCTGACTGTATGTACACAAAATATATAACACTGTTCTAGCAGTTTTTTTTATATTTTATGGAAAAAATCTTACATATTATGTTTTTAAAGTTATGTATTCTGTAGTATGGGGAAGTCTTTTTGGCAGGAGCTGTTGCCATGGTCCATTGATCATGGCTTTTCATAGTCGTGGTGCACGTACTAAACTCAGAGTTAACCTACTCAGAGTGGATTGAACTAACTCTGAACCCAAAAAGAGTTTCTCATCTCAGGGTAAGTCAACTCAGATTTCAAGTTTTAACTTTTTTTATGGAATACACCCTGGTTGACTGGATTATAGGTACATTTGTTGTTCTTTTTTTTTTCTTTTTTGTTTAAGGGTGGGTAGCTATAATGCTAAGGTGCATTATTCATCACCTGCTCTGTTGGAATGTGGACCAAAGCATTCCCACTTCATAATAATAATAATAATAATAATAATAATAATAATAATAACAACTACATTCTCTTTATCAATTCAATTCAAGTTTATTTGTATAGCGCTTTTTACAAAACAAATCGTTACAAAGCAACTTTACAGAAAATTATGTTTCTACAATATTTAGTAGTAGTTAGTAGTTTTTGCACATTTGACAGGATTTTAGAAAAATAAAATATTAATAATACAAGACGTAGTCAGCTAGACGATGAACTATCAATATTATTAATTAAGTTATTATATGATGCAGTCACACATTTAGCAATAATTGTTAGTTCTGTTTGTTGATTCAGGGTTAGCATCATCTGGGGTCCTCTGAGGGTCAGCATCATCTCTTCTCAGGTGTTCTGGATCCAGACTGGAGCTTGTGTAAATCCTAGTAACCACGGGATGTGAATCCCGTGGCGAAACATAGAAACAAAATACAGACATCATTAGCATAGCTGCTGATCCAACAAAGTAAAATTAGTTTAACCCAAGCTAATGAATAAAAATGCACCTTTGATCAGATGCAACTACACTCACAATTTAAAAGATACATTATTCGAATGCTTGGCGAAAGACATGTGTTTTTAATCTAGATTTAAACAGAGAGAGTGTGTCTGAACCCCGAACATTATCAGGAAGGCTATTCCAGAGTTTGGGAGCCAAATGTGAGAAAGCTCTACCTCCTTTAGTGGACTTTGCTATCCTAGGAACTACCAAAAGTCCAGAGTTTTGTGACCTTAGGGTGCGTGATGGGTTGTAGCGTGGTATAAGGCTAGTTAGGTATGCAGGAGCTAAACCAATTAGGGTCTTATAGGTAAGTAATGATAATTTGTAACTGATACGGAACTTAATAGGTAGCCAGTGCAGAGACTGTAAAATTGGGGTAATATGATCATATTTTCTTGACCTCGTAAGGACTCTAGCTGCTGCATTTTGGACGACCTGTAGCTTGTTTATTGAAGAAGCAACCACCAAGAAGTGCATTACAATAGTCCAGTCTAGAGGTCATGAATGCATGAACTAGCTTTTCTGCATCAGAAACAGATAACATGTTTCGTAGCTTGGCAATGTTTCTAAGATGGAAGAATGCAGTTTTTGTAACATTGGAAATATGATTTTCAAAAGAAAAATTGCTGTCTAATATAACAACTAGATTTCTGACTGTAGAGGAAGTAACAGTACATCCGTCTAGTTGCAGATTTTACAAGATTGTTTCCACTCTGTAATAATACATGCTTTGATACATTTGTTGTTTCTGTCGTGCAACATCAAAATGGCCATATGATATTACGTGTGCACACAATCAGGTCAAGCGTAATTCCAATGCATTGGTTGCCAGGGACATTCTGACTGACTTTACTTATGTGTATGAATATTTGTTCACAAATGGTTGTAAAATGGAAAATGAAAGTGTATAACAGCTGAAGGGGTTACTGAGTCAAATCAATGCTTACCTAATTTTGAAAACGAATCTGAAATTGGGAAAAGACCTGTTACATTAACAGCCAAATATTTGGTGGAAACTTGACACATTGAAAAATTTAAGAAAGGCTAAGTTAAGCAATCCACATTAGCCAGTGTTCATTTTGCCATGTCTTTGCCAAAACTGCCCCAGATATATATTTGGTTTGCATTATTTGGGCCATATTCACTTTTTACCACATGGGCAATATTAGGGTCACATTGAGATTACACATTGCCGTGAACACCACATCTTTACCTACAAAGGCCTACGTGTGTATTTGATACATTTCGGCCATTTTTGGTGTTCAGACATCCATTTTGTACGGGCCATAAGAAGGCAAGCAGTGCCGTATCATTGCCTTAAGTAGCCGACATCTGCATGCTATCTCGGCAGATAGTGTTCTTTTGCACCCTCAACACTGGTGAGGCAAGATGTTAAAGTCAATAAAGACACAGGACACACCGCTGCTGCTTCACCTTCTGAGTCTTTGAATTGTCAGAGAATTTTGCTAATATTTCTGGATTCTCATATATCGGTTAATGTATAACATGAGACCATAATATGGGATCAGAATCCCACCTATAGTATTGCAGTCACAGATATATATATATATATATATATATATATATATATATATATATATATATATATATATATATATATATACAAATATATCAAGCGTGAAAACAATATTTAAAAGCAAAAGTAAAAATATATTGTAGAAGATTTATAAATGAAAGCAAAGTTTTCAGGATTTGAAACAAAGTTACGGATTTGAAAATAATAAGTGTAAATAAAAAAATTAATAGTGCATTTTAAAAAATAATAAGCATGAATCGAAACTTTAAACATTTAAAATTATTGCACAAAATCGAAATATTAATGCAAATATTGTCTGACTAAATCATCTTTTCCTTGGTTATATTTCAGTTTTTTTTTTTCTGCTTTCAGACATTTTGTGCTCATATATTAAATTTTGGTATGCTTATGCTGTTTTTCCCTTCGCTCTTGTTTCCATGTTCTATGCTTGCTTTTCTAAATGTTGTGTTAGAGTTTCATGTAAATCAGGGCGGGTTTAAGCGACATCATTGGTCCACTAGTTCTAGATTGACAGCTCCTCTTCTAGCCAATCATATGAAGAGGGGCGATGACATCACTCCAACGCACCTCATTAGCTGCTCAGTGTTATTCGCTTGTACAGGTGAAAATGATGGTGATGCAGTAGCGATCCATTAACGTAAAATTTGTGTTGCTTGTAGGAAAATCTTCTCTTGTTGCTTTGTTTGGACTGTCCATCAAGGAAAATTAGAAAATGGGTACAATTTTAAACTCACTCAAAATGTACTTCTTGTTATATTGATTTTACACAACAGTTCAATAAAGATTTTCAATGGAGCTGATATTCAGGGGAAAACACTCTTCCTCTTGTGGTACTGCTTGACCACATGCAAAATATCATATACTGTATCTCACAAGACCATCAACCTTATCAATGATATACTGTACGTGAAAGAAAAAGCTGCAAAGCTGTTGGCAAAAAAAACAAAACAATACATGACAAAAAATGGCAAAATATTGCCTACATACAGTTAACAATAATGATCAATATACAGCAAACTAATCAGTTGTGACTGGGATGTATTACTCTTACTCATATTATCCTCTCCTAACAGTAATAACAATATGCTCATTGTGGATGCTCCCTTTCGCAATGTGGCCATAGGCGAACATGTTTAAAGTTTTTATTCATGCTTATTATACATTTTAAATGCATTTTTGATCTACGCTTATTATTTTTCAATCTGTGACCATTGTTTGCAATTATGAAAACTTTGCTTTCATTTATAAATCAATCAATCAATCAATCACCTTTATTTATATAGTGCTTTAAACAAAATACATTGCGCCAAAGCACTGAACAACATTCATTTGGAAAACAGTGTCTCAATAATGCAAAATGATAGTTAAAGGCAGTTCATCATTGAATTCAGTTATGTCATCTCTGTTCAGTTGAAATAGTGTCTGTTTTAATTTGCAATCAAGTCAATGATATCGCTGTAGATGAAGTGACCCCAACTAAGCAAGCCAGAGGCGACAGCGGCAAGGAACCGAAACTCCATCGGTGACAGAATGGAGAAAAAAACCTTGGGAGAAACCAGGCTCAGTTGGGGTCAGTTCTCCTCTGACCAGACAAAACCAGTAGTTCAATTCCAGGCTGCAGCAAAGTCAGATTGTGCAGAAGAATCATCTGTTTCCTGTGGTCTTGTCCTGGTGCTCCTCTGAGACAAGGTCTTTACAGGGGATCTGTATCTGGGGCTCTAGCTGTCCTGGTCTCCGCTGTCTTTCAGGGCAGTAGAGGTCCTTTCTAGGTGCTGATCCACCATCTGGTCTGGATACGTACTGGATCCGGGTGACTGCAGTGACCCTCTGATCTGGACACAGACTGGATCTGGTGGCCACGGTGACCTCGGAACAAGAGAGAAACAGACAAATATTAGCGTAGATGCCATTCTTCTAATGATGTAGAAAGTACGGTGTTATGTGAAGTGTTTCCGGTTCCGGTTTACCTAATTAATGCAGCCTAAAAATCCTTTAAATCCTTTAAATCTTGTGCAATATATTTTTACTTGCGTTTTAAATTTTTGTTTTCACACTTGTTTTTTGTTTTTTTGTTTTTATCCATGACAGCAATTCTTTAGGCGGGATTCTGATCCCATAACCATCTCTTCAGTCAAAGTCACAATATACAGAAACAGTTGCTCACATAAAGCTTCTCGTCAGGTGCTGTTTCCACCAATTAGGCTTATAATTTCACTGAACACTTGAAATACAATATGCATTCTAATATATAGCTTAGAGTATTCACATAGGATACTTTGTCTTACTTTTGAACTTATGAACCATGTTCTATGTTTTCAGCTCTTAATCTCTTAATATAGTCCTTGCATGAACACATTTATTACCCTTATTTTCATAAAACAAAAAGTTTCTCTTTCTTTTTTTATTTACACTGTCACTTATGTAACTTATGACTCTCTAATGTTACATTACCAATCAAAACACATTATATATCCATAAATTCACTCTATGTCCACATTCCTGCTATCCCATAGTACTGGCAATTAGCTACATTCATGTGTAGCACACATGGTATTCAGATAGTTGAACCAAACTTTTAAACATCTATTTATGGACTATTTACACACTTTAGAGTACAAAATTTGCCATTTTCACAACTTTGACATATATAAAATGCATTTCCATGACAATTTATACATCTCATACATGGCGATGGAAGATATTAATGTCAATAAAGACACAGGACACACCACTGCTGCTTCTCCTTCTGAGTCTGTGAATTGTCTGAGCACTGCCCCCCCTCCCTTCCACCAGCAGGTTAACACGTCCCAAGACAGTTGTCAAATAATCAATAGTATGTAACACTCTCAGCAAGAAATATAAATAGCAAATATTCACAAAGACCATACAAGGTCTGCATTAACAAAATTCACTTTATATATTTTAATATATAATATATTTTGATGACTAATCATTTCTTTCTATTTTTCTTTATTATTGGTAACAACTACATGTTTCAGGTGTTCATGTGTAGTTTTAGTAATTTACAGAAATACAGATATGAGCTATGTCAAGTGAAGCTGCAGTCTGCAACAATAATATCGTAGAGAATGAAATATGACTGTTTCTTATAAAAAATAAATAAATAAAAATTTCAAAAAAAGTGTACATTTGCATAACTGATGATAAAGTTGAGTTTCTCGTTTCTCATTTATGATGTCAAATGAGGCAGGAGCAGCACTCCCTGTAGTTAGTTGCTTTTGCATTAAGTATGAAAAATGAAAGAATTAAAAATAAAGAATGAAACATATATCTTTCTTTAAGAATGCTTTATTAATGCAAAAACATAAAAGCAATGGGAAGAAAATGAGCAAAGCTTACATATATATATTTTTTTTCTAGCAGATAAAAGTGCTGTTGGAGTACAATGGGGTAATTTTTCATGCATAAAAGATGGATTTGAGATGCAGGTCACAGCATGATCAGCCTTTCATAAGTACTCTTGGAGTTTAACTTATTGCGAGCTAATTCAAGCCTTGGCAGGTCTTTAACCAGAACACCATTTCTTGAGCTGAAAATATCAGCCAGAGGGGCAGCCATTGGAGAAGGTCTGTATTCATCACACCGAGGGCCCTGTAGACTGGGTGCACATTTCACTTCATAGGTAAAATAGAAGGTGCCATATGTAAAAGCACAAGCATCACGCACAACTCCACTTCTAAGATCAAAAGAGCATGAACCAAGCAGATCACTGTTCCAGTAGCTGTCTGCATCATACACTGTAAAAGTAAGTTTTTTGGACGTTTTGATCTCAATAGGACCAAACTCAAATGTTTCTGGCCACTGCGGATTATCATTATCATCAATGGTCTCAGTGCGCTTAATTTGGTTGTCATATTCAACTGTTACAGTGCCATCCGTTTGTGAAACTCTATCTCCATACAGACCTTTGGCACTGAGACTGTAGACTTTCAGGGTGGCTAGTCCTTTTGCAGTTGGACAGCAGTTAGACTTTATCATTTGACTACTTTCACAAACACAAACACATCTGTCTCTTGCACTGCACTTCCTACCAATCTGGCAAGGCTCAGAGCAAACCTTCATAAGGGCATTTTCAATTATGTATTTTTCAACAGCTTTCTTCAGTCCTTTCCTGGCAGGGTGTTGATTACTCAGTAAGAAATGAAGGGGTTTCAGAGAGTAATGCACAATGTCAGGGAGACTCTTCAAAGACTCGTGCCAGTTTTTGAGGGAATTTGGGTGTGATGAACCAGAAAAAAGTAGATCTTCTCCATTTATGTTCCCTCCGATAATCTCTGTCTGACGTTCACTGAACATGGAGCTGAACTTTTCATTTGTGCCCATCTTTTTCTTCAGTCCTTTACAAAAATGTGCCTCTGTCTTCACAGTTACACCATAGTATGAACCAGAGGCTTCTACATCCAAACAGTCCTTCACTGCAGTGTCTGTAAGTCCATCCACTGCTGCCTGACAGGTTTTGATGGCTGTTATAGCTTTCATTTGCCCTCCTAACTCAACTTCTGTGATATAGTGAGTGCCATAGGTTGAGATCAGGTTGCGGTAGGCGTCTGGATCGTAGGATTTAGGGAGTGATTTGATTGATTCAAGAAACTCAGCTTGAAGAGGAGGCTTTTCAGCTACACGATATCTGTAAAAACAGTAACCATGTTTGAATTCAGTATGGTAATAAAGGGAGTGATTTGCAATTAAAGATTTAGTTTCTTTTCATAGCAGTTTTAACAATACGAGTGAATAAAAACACCCCAGTTGTCTCACCTGTAAAAACGGCACCCAACTTCATGTTTGGTGAAACTGTATTTGTCTTCTTTTGATTTAGCCATTGCAAATTTTGCTTCCCTGGAATGAGTGCTTCCAACTGCAGCTCCAACAGCATTCACATATAAACCAACTTTCCAGCCGACTGAGAGTGCTGCTGATGAATCATTGACCAGTGCTTCACTTGATTCAAAGATCTGACTCGAGACTTTCTTTGAACACTTTGGCAAGGCCCTCCAGTCTTCAACTGCAGCTGGTAGCTTCTGTTTCATTCCATTTAAGTAGTCATTTTGTGCCAATTTGCAAGTGCCATTTCCTAAATCCCATTTTTCCAAGTTGATCACGTAGGAACCTTTTCGCTTCATGGTCACAACATCAAATCCCTCTCCTGCAAGATTATATCCTGGAACAAAGGGAGCATCCTTACACTCCTTTGATGAACTTATATCATCCTCTCCAGAAATGGTCATGAGAAGCAATGCCCAGAAAACAAGGTAAACCTTCAACTGCCCCATGATCTGTTGTGAGATAGAAACATTTATGTCAAATCATTATGTATGTAAAAACTAACATCAAATGAACAGCGACACAGAATTGTAACTTTAACATTGTTTTAAAATTAACAATACTGTTACTTTTAAATGACCAACATTCTAATACATCATATAATTACTATTTTTATATTTCATATATATACTATTAATTTGATGATTTTCCTTAAATTCATAAAGTAGTTGAATTGAAGAGTTAGTAAATGTATCATGAAATATGTTGTCTTGCTAACCTGTGTCCTTGTTGGTGGATGAGTGGTTTTGGTTTTCATGTTTGTGATATATATGCTATGATGTGGCTATGACAATTCGTCCGATGACTAATAGATTGTGTGGGAACAAAAAAGAACATTTATTTTCAGGTTCATAGATGTGTTACATCAACAAATTGATAGCATGCACAGATGCCTACCCCTCAGAGGACCTCAGATGAAGTTTACCCTGAAACAACATACAGAACTAACAAATATTGCTACAAGTATGATTGCATCATATAATAATTGCTGTTAAGAGTGTTCATCGTCTGGTTGACTATGTGTTGAATTAGTTTTTCTGAATATTTCTGCCATTTGTACATAAACTGACAGTCCCCATCGATAAGCTACTACTAAATATTGTAGAAACTTGCTTTTATACAAATAAACTTGAATTGAATTGAATTATATCATGTCCTTTGAAGGCAGAAGAATCATGTAATAACAGCATAAATGCAATACACAACATCCCCCCCCCCCCCCCCTTCTTACTCTTGTGCCCCAAATGACATGGGCATAAGGGACACAATTAACCTGTACCAATTTTTCTATTCCTATATAAAAGGGGTCATGACATGATAAATCAAATTTGCCTTCATATTTTGGCATATAAGAGGTCTTTGTACTATTAAATAATCCTGCATATTTCATATCTTAAAACGTCCTTCTCGTTATAAACAAAGCATTTATTTAATCAAGCTCCAAAAATGACTTGTTTGGATTCGAGGGGGAATGTGACGTCACAAGGGCATAAACATTTGCTTAAACACCACTTCAAGACCTAGACATTGATGAATAGTCAATCCAAATAAAAAACCCATTATAATAACTGCCAATATCTTGTCTACACTTGATACAGTATACAGATACATGTTCACTTTCTGACATAGTTATCGACAATAGGACAAACGGAAGAGTGAAAGAACATTTGCTTTGTCATGTTTGGTTCCCAGGATCCCAGCATCAGAAACAAGTGGATCAGAGGATTATTCATTAATTCAAAGTATTCTGTTTTGTAAATATGGCATAGTGTAATGGAAAGTTTGCACAGAAACATTTGTTGAAAGATGTTGGATCTGACTGTATTTGCATCGCAAACTATAAGTAAATTAATTTAATAATGCTTTGTCTGTTGTAACGCACATGCAGGTCATCGATTCATGGGTTAAATTCAGGCATATAACGTGAAACCTTTTTACACTAAATGCCTGGCCTGGCGCCAGCCTGGCTGGACTTAAATTATTTACGATACCCGTGGGAGCCTCAAAGGAGACACGAAACCCCAAACATTCCACACAAACAAACTTTTCTTAAGGTTCTGTACCTTCGTCATTTTATTAATATGTATTTTGAATGTTTGTGTATTGCATAAAAATGGTTAATCCTGTGTAAATGGTTAAAGTTGTTGACTTATAAATTGGAAATGTGTCTCCTAATCTTAATGTTCTCAAATAGAGTCATGTTTTTGTAACCCCACTCCTGACCAGGTCGTAAAACTTTATGATCCAACTGGGAAACAGGACAGGAAGGCTAACTCTTACAAAAACTATGGTAAAATGTACTCAGATGTAGTCTAAATGTATATAGTATTATTTTTGTTGGTGCATTGAGATGTTTCCCATATAAATTGGGACTATCTGCAATTTATTAGCGTGTGTTAATCTTTAAATGTGTGTAATTCTGCATTTGAATGTAACTTCATGTTTTGATCATTTATATATGACATTTTTGGTGTCTGTTTAATCGTCATGCTTTGACGAACTCATTTATCTAAAGCAAATTAATGAAAAATTTATTTAATCTTGAATTACGAACTTGCTAGAATATCACTGCTGAGATCTGACAAGCCTAAGTTATTTAGGGTGGGTGTTTCCACAGAAACAAAGGAACTTTTTCTCGCTTCAAATCGCGGACGTTCATTGATTGTTCACGCGAACAGAGGCGTGAACCATCTCAAGCCATAAGAGCTGACCGAACAAGGTCCGCCCTCTCTTCGTTCTCTTTCACGCTGCTCTCCTGCTTCGATCCGTGTCGCTTCCGCTCGTCCCTCTGAGCGGCCTCGGGCCGCTCTAATATCGCCGTCCCTCTTAGCCATCTCTGTCTGTATTGTCGTACGCGTATTTACTCTGTGTGATTTGTAGTTTGATGTATTATTAGTTCAATTATTAAAAACCAATATATTCATGATTGCCTCCGAACCGCTCACATTACGAGTCAATGAAGTGTGATCTTTAGCTACATGCTGTTTAAAGTTAAATACTAAATTTATCATAATGATAGGATAATGTTTTCATGGCCAGAGAATATTTTTCCTTGAATTATAAGAAGTGATAACTTTATTGAAAATTGATAAGTAAATCTTACGACCGTTTGCTAGACAAACCACTGTTTGATTTGCAGTAATTTACAGTAAGAGATATCACAATAATTGATATGAAGAATGGAATATTGACATATTAATGAGTAGATTGCAGTGCCCTGTAATGAGTTATTGATGAATGCAATTGAGCTATTTTTCATAATCAATCAAATTTAGTGTAACTGTCATATGAAATATGTATTAATCATATTCCTGATTAATTATTCAAATTCCCTATATATCATTTGAGTTAATTATTATGTACAACCCAGTGCGGCTACACTGTAAATCATGGTTTTATATGGATAATGTTTTCAAAACACTTATTCACATGGAGTAGTGAGGGGGTATTAATACTGTTTCATATACAGTGACGTTAACTGATCTTAACAGTGGCCAGTTACTTAAAATCCTTAAAGGACCTGCTCACAGAATGAGCATTGAAAATATAAATTTTTCCACATATATATTTGTTTTTTGGGCAAAAAACTTCATTAACATTATGATTGAATCTTAATGAACATATTATAGGTTTAGTTCACCCCAAAATGAAAGTTAGCCCATGTTTCACTCTCCCTCAAAGCATCTTTCAGATGAATCCAATTGGAGCTATACTAAAACTTTTCCTTGTTCTTCCAAGCTTTACTGTGGGAATAGGCATCAAATAACGTGTGTGTATCCATAAAATATTCCTCACACGGATCTGGGGGGGTGAATAAAGGCCTGTAGCGAATCATTGTGTTTTTGTAAAAAAAAAAATCATAAAAAAAAATCATTACATAGAGTATTTAAAATGTATTAACCTGTTAGCCAGCACCCCCCATTATGGGACTCACAGCTGAAAGTGCTCTACATAACTTATAATTGTAACAGTTTGGAAAGAAGACCCTTTGGGCTTTACTTTTTATCAACCAGATTTGATAATGCTCAAAAATATTATTATTATTTTTTTACCAGACTTAAATATTTTTTTTATTTGATATAAAAATACATGAAATGAGTCCTGGAGCAATCTATAAAAGTAATGGGTTGAAAGCCACATGTCCCATGAGTTTCTGTTTCAAATCTGAATAAGATATCATGAAAAATGAGACTCCTTCAAATATTTTTATGAGACGATTGTCTAGACCCCCCACCCCCCAAATATACAAAAATATATTTCCAAATAGTATTGAAGGCTTCTACAAACTATTTAGTCAGTAAACATACCACTGCATAGTTTTTTTCAAAAATAAAACACACAACAGAAACTGATTTATTTGAGCACTAGAGAAATACAATAAGAATCATTTGAGTAAGAAAAATAAGAATAATAAGAAAAATAAAAAAAGATTTAACTTTGTTTGCCAATTACAGAAAATCATGAGATTGTTATTAATTCAGCATTTACAATGAATTACAGTGCAAATAAGTGCTGATGGCCACTTTTACAGATGGTAATAACACAAATGCACCATATAGTAAATAATCCACTCTCTCTATTCATATAGACACGTTCATTTTGATCAGTGATGGGAATAACGTTATAAATAACGCCGTTACTAACGGCATTACTTTTTTCAGTAACAAGTAATTTAATTGATTACTCTTCTCATCTTAATAACGCCGTTACTGTTACTGCCAAAAAATGCGGAGCGTTACTATAACTGATGAAGCGTTTTTGTTTTTTTCATCAGACCAACTAGATCTCTGAGCGAGAGGCTTTTTTTTACTGTTCTTCCTTGGTTAGTGGGCAGAGCATGAGACAAGCGCATAAATGCTGACGATTGGCTGAGGTAGAGTAAAATTTCATTGTAAGCCAATCAGAGGTAGAGTTGGTCGAGTGTTTGAAAGCACGCATAGTAGTGATGGGAATTTGGCTCTTTTGACTCAGCTCACTGAAAAGAGCCGGCTCTTTTGGCTCACAAACGGCTCTTTAAATGACTTTTACTATAATATTTCAATTTTTATTACATAATTTAATTTCTATAGGCTAAATTAGTAAAAATAGAGTCGGCTCTTCAGATATGCGAGCCAGCTCCCGACGTTCAACTAAAAGAGCCGGCTCATTCGCGAATCGTGAACGAGTCGATCCATCATAACGCATAGTCGGACAGGACAGGACACACAAGGAATAACACAAGCCAGTCAGTCAACGAGAGACAGGTATGGCAACGAGCCCAATTAATCCAAAAGTAGCCTTCTCTAAATGGAAGTATAGACATTACTTTTTCATTCAAGAAATTAAAGGAACAATTAAAGGAAATATCAAAAGTTCCAAAACATCTATTTTGTTATTTGCATTGATCCACTATATAAACATAATATCTACATACATGGCATTTGATTGGAGGCTAGTCTCACTTTGTCCCACAGCAACATTTTTATTTATTTATTTTTATTTATTTATTTATTTATTTTTTATTACAATGTTTCATGTTTCTGTTAATAATGTATTGTATCAAGTGTCCATTTCATTATAATATTCAGATTTATCATAAATAATTGAACTTGCACATGTATTTTAAGTTCCGTTAAAGAAGGGTAGAGGTGGGGTCACATTTGAGCATTTAAAATGTAATTTTACTTGAAAGTAACGCAAAAGTTACTTTCTTAAGTAACTAGTTACTTTTAAAATTTGTAACTGAGTAACTAATTTAGTTACTTTTTGGAAGAAGTAACTAGTAACTGTAACTAATTACTTTTTAAAAGTAACTTGCCCAACACTGATTTTGATAGCCTTGATCATACAGTAATAGCGAGCTGATTTGGGCTGATTTGCACTCACACACATGGTAATCATGCAGATACATTCACATTCAACATAAAACACACTCTCACATATATTAAAACTGTTGGAAAATAAAAGAAACAAAGAAAAAGGCCAACGCTATAAGTTCCGCCTCCATCAGCTGACAGGTGCATCAGAGCGCATCACGAGGGAGCGGCAAAATTCAAATATACTATCTTTCGCCTATCTTTCATTCATTCTTTTTTCCGGTGGATCGTCTCATTCTGTTTGTGACACTGTACGCAGCAAAACCATGCCATTTTTTTTACTACAAAGATGCAGTTTCTGACCGTGAGTTATTCCATAACGGACACAAACAGTTCTGTCGCTGAAGAACTGAAACGTAAACAAAGGAATTATGATCCATATAACAACGTTATTGCTTAGTTGGACTAAACGTGCTTCATGAGATGTCGTTCAGTGGACCCTTACCTTTCTAACTAATCCAGGATTTACAGCTGTGGATGTGTTTATGACTCATTATTACGGCCGATCTGGTATGTACAGCGTTTTCATTGCTCATGTTTTTATGTGTACTGCTTACACAAATGTAGCAAATACGGTCTTTATAAACTTTCCATTGAAAAAGGTTAAATAGTCTTTTCTCACTTTCGCTGACTGTCATGTGTGCAAGCTGTTCTAGGTTAAAGACATACGACGTATGCATAAATGTAAAGCAGCAGTTCTTTATCCTGTTCCTTGCAACCCCCTGCTCTGCACATGCTTTTTATGCTCTCTCTCTATCTGTCACGCTGTCTAGTCTCTGTTTCCCTGGGTGTCCACTAGTTGGCTCACTTCCCCTTAGGCACTTCACCATAGGCACTATAATTCCTCTAGTCTGGTCCTGTCTTCACAGTAATTGCACTCCATTTAATTGCACCAGGTGCAGGAAATCTATTGTCATGACCCTCCTTATAAATACCTTTCTTTCCCTGTTGTTTGTATGGAGTCCTTACCCTTCTTGTTACCTATGTTCTCGTCTCCCGAGACTTACCCTTGCCTTCTCGTCCTCCGAGTTCCCGTTCCGTTCCTTCCGGTTTCCTCTTTTGTTCTGTTTGTCTCCTTGGACTGTTTATTTTTGGATTGCCTTTTTTGTTAATAAAGTTTACCTACAATTGGATCTCTCCCTCTCCTTGTGTTTCCCTGGTGCACGATCGTCACTCTCTCTCTCTCTCTCTCTCTCTCTCTCTACCTCACCTGATTCATCAATGAACTGTATTCGAATTATGCACTTTATGTGTATAGACAGACAAGATATTTTCATGCAGCTATGAGAAGCATTGAACATGGATGTGCAAACGGTTCCCGTGATAGTGAGCAATACTAACTGGCAAACATTTCTTACTGTTACAAAAATCCTACAACGCAATCATGTATTCTGCTTTATTAAAGATCAAAATAAAACTGTATATTAAAATCTAAAATAAGCAGTAGCATTTACAAATAAGAGCATATCTAAAAGTATAAGAAAAAAAAAAAACAACACACAGGGCCAGCTAACCAATCTGAGCCCATTTTGTATTTCAGACAGGAATCACTTTGGCAAGTTTACTTGAGTTTATTGAACACAATTTATCTTTGGTTGTATGGTTCCTTATGGGGGTTCTTGCTCCCAGAATAAATTAACATACAAGAGCTTTAACATTAACCCCCATGGAACCATGAATTTAGAAATACATAACAATTAAGACTTGTCATTTTTTTAAGTCTTTAAAGCAAACAGTGATAATCATGTAGAAGTGACAGTGGGCCGTCTATCCTGTAGCCTGGTTATGAAGATGGGGTATCTCAGCAGTGAGGTCCATGCCAGCTAAGATTTTTGGAAGCCTTAGTGATCTGTAACAAACAAGACGACAGCCAGAAGGTGTGCAGTAGTGTGCTCATGCTTATAATGGGGAGGGAGGGTTGCGAGCCTTTGAGTATACTTAACGAGCAGTAGTGCCACACACACACACACATATATATATATGTATGTCCCATGTCTAATAGGAGAGTGGTAGTGATTGTAGCGATTTGACAGCTGACCGCATCAGCTGTTCACAGCCTTGCCTCCGTGGCCTGACTGAACTAATGCTACACTCGATTTCAGACAGGTACCACTTTGGAATGTTTACTTGAGTTTATTGAACACAATTTATCTTTGGCGGTATGGTTCCTTATGGGGGTTCTTGCTCCCAGAATAAATGAACATACAAGAGCTTTAACATTACCCCCCAAAACATAATAAGAGGTATAACAGCCTGAAGAAGAACCCCCAAAACCAACCTTGTTCCAATCCTGCAAAGAGAAAAGACAGTGTTATTGAGATATCCTTAATGTAGCCTACTGGCTAGCGAATGGGTATTCTCCCTTCTAATGAGGCAGATAATAGCGGGCCTCTCTATAATTAAGGTAGCTGGTAATAGCAGCGAAGGGTATGCCTTTGGAACTGCAAACGAGCATGTCCCTGAGCTTGATATGAGTGGTAGGAGAGTAGCGTTTCCTTGTTTCCTTCCTGCAAAAGGGAAAGATAATGTTATAGAGATGTCCTTAATGCAGCCTATGGTAGGAGAGGGGTGTTCTCCCCTTTAGAAGCGAGGGAGAGAATAGCAAGTCCCCTCTTATTTTAAGTAGAGGAGGTGTTCATCCTCTGCTGAAGGATGAACAGCAGTCCCCTGCAGCCAAAGCAGCAAAGGGTGTTCTCTCCAGCTGGAGAGAACAGCAGGTCCCTCGCTTGAGGGATAACAGCGGCCCCCTCAGGTATCGCGGCAAGGGGTGATCTCCCAGTGAGAGAAAACAGCAGACCCTTTTAATTTTTTTCTAAATTCTTTCTCCACCATATTCAACTTCTCCATCTCCTTTAAGTAGCAGGGGTGTTCATCCTCTGCTGAAGAATGAACAGCAGTCCCCTGCAGCCAAAGCAGCAAAGGGTGTTCTCTCCAGCTGGAGAGAACAGCAGGTCCCTTTCTTCTGAGGGAGAGTTCGTCCCTCACTTGAGGGATATACAGCGGCCCCCTCTGGTATCACGGCAAGGGGTTATCTCTTTTTTCATTCTCTTTCTCATTCAACTTTGCCTTCTCCATTTAAGAAGCAGGGGTGTTCATCCTCTGCTGAAGGATGAACAGCAGTCCCCTGCAGCCAAAGCAGCAAAGGGTGTTCTCTCCAGCTGGAGAAAACAGCAGTTCCTTCCTCGTTCTTCTTATTTTCCATCTCCTTCTCATTCGCCTCCTTATTCTTCTCATCCTCCATCTCCTTCTCCATTGAATTCTTCTCATCCTCCTCCTTATCCTCCTCATGCTTCTCCTGATTCTTCTTCTTCTCCATTTCCTTCTTCTCATCCTCTTCCTCATTCTTCTCATCCCCCTCCTTATCCTTCTCATCCTCCTCCTCATTTTCCATCTCCTTCTCCATATCCTTCTCAGCCTCATCCTCATTCTTTTTATCCTCCTCATTCTTCTTATCCTCCTCCTCATTCTCCATTTCCTTCTTCTCATCCTCCTCCTCATTCTTCTCATCCTCCTCCCCATTCTCCTCTTTTCCTTGCGGTCAGTGTCATATTTTATTATTATTAAATGTACATATAATGAAATATCCACTGGTTATACCCAACGTTTATATATTTAGCTGTAGATCAGCTATAGATCATTACTCTGCTTCAGAAGCCTGTCTCAAATCGGTTCTTGAGGAGAAACAGCTATGTCACAAGTATCACTATGAAGTAATTAAAATGCAGTATTGTCAAATATGCAGGCGTTTCAGACATTTCTTGAGCACAGACACTCTACACTGCTTAATACGGTGCCATATATTTCAAGAATAAAGTTCACATGATCAAAAGGTTTTTAATTCTTAAAAAGAAATGTATGCTAATACAGAGGGGTATATACGCTTTGATCGGTGTAGGATGATGACGTGACTCAATATAACGGCTTACTACATTAAGCTTTTACCGTTCTAAATGCAGATTTTTGTCCATTATTGGGCTCAAATGTTGAATAACCCGGAAACACGTGTTCATAGTCATGTGGTGGGCTGGCCAATCGTGAACAGCTGTGTCATCATCAGCGTTCTAACTGTCACTCTCGAGAAACTGCAGGCTGAATCAGCCGGCTGCTCTCGAACACTCTCGCAATACTTGATGCCACACGTGACGTTCATGTGTGTCTGCACAGTCTCAGTCGGACAATATTCTACCCGATATTCACTGCTTCAGACAGATTGTGATTGGTTTGCACAGTGCTGGTGAATCGAACACTTCTGATGCTCAGCGCGTTAGCTGCCTAAGATCGGATGCAGTCAGTACTTCTCACTAGTGATAGCCAATGGCTTCAGAGGATGGTCTTTTTTGCCCTCTGTTGTTCAGAGAGTGTACACCAGGGTTCTTACGCCCTAGAGTAAATCCAAGCACTTCCAAAGACATTTAATTTTCCAGCACTTTAGACTGGTTAAATTACCCCCCCCCCCTTTTTTTTTCTCTCTCTGCATGAATACTCTTACCTTAGTTAATCACATGCACAGATACCCCACGTACAACCTTACTTGTAAAACGTACTAGCAATTGCATTGTTCTAGACAAATCATCAAAATGCCAACAGGCGGTGCATTTAGACCGGTACAACGGTTTGTATAAATGTTCTTAGATTTTGTCACGATAACGATTAATGTTTGTGGGAGAATGACACATCATGTTCATACATCCTTCAATACATGATTTTTGTAGCATAACAAATGGTTAATCCATTCAGGATTTAATTTACAGAACGTGCAACATAACCCTGATTGATGACTGATGATTCCACTGCATTTCGCGGACTATGCCACAAATTAATTCTCGTTTACATCGTTCTGCTGTTGTGAAGACGATGTTCTAGAGAATCCAGTCCAGTGACACATGATCTGCATATGATTGTATGCATTGCGGTCTTAGAATGTAGTTTAAATGAGCAGGGAATTTTTTTTTTTTTTTAACTCAAATGCACGCTCTCCCATGGAAAACAAACCAAGCAGACTTCTCTTTATTGGAGGTCTCGCGTTAATAGAGCACTCTGCAGCCACAGGCGCAGACTCGAGCAGAGGTGCTTATAAAATTAACCATGGTTACCCATTCAGTAAGAAGTAAATATTAACCCAATGCGCGCATTTCCAGGCAATTATTTAAATCCAAGCGTTTATATAATTAACCCTGAAAACACAACATTAAATCCCAGCATTTCGAGGATTCGAACACCAATACTATTACCCTGTATGACGGCGAATGTGACACGTATGAAGCCTTGACCGTTTGATCAGGTGCACGCTCGGTTAGCGGAGGCTCGCAGTGGAGGCGACAAAAGCATGAATCCCTCCTATGCACGACAGGACTAGCACATGATGCTGGACAATATATAAACCTCACAAGCAAGCAGTCCCATATCTTGAAAGCTTTAAGCAAAGACTTTCTTAGTGTGTGGAGTGGGGCGGGAGTAGAGAAGGGTGCTCTTTAAATAGCTGAAGATCAGCGTATACCTGTAAAGCAGTACCCATTGTATTTATTTATTTATTTAATGTATATATCACATGGTCAGACTTTAATTTAGGGAACAGCATAAGCCCTTGTCGGATACGTTTTAGCATTTATACGAGCAAAATTTCAATCTGTATTGAGCACTTGATCGTGATCACTGATTAAACCCCGTGTGTTGGAGTTGGCAGATAAGTTTGATGAAAGCATCCCCAATAGATGAGCCTGAAGAGACATTAGTTAATATCGACAGACTTGACCACAGAGTAACAAGGCTCGTGGGTATATTTAACTGTGTTACCGGTGTGGTAATATGATAGCATGCCTCGCAACATAACTGAACAATAGCTTTCACAATAAGCAATGTCTGAAGCACGTTCGCCAAATAATACTAGGCAGTAAAATTAAATAACTTTGCTTAGCTTCGTGAAGTCCAGAGATGAATTAAAGTTGAATTTCCAGTTATTTTTGGATGCTTTGATTTTGTTGAATACATAGCTTCTTCCAGCGGGGAGCAGATATCATGTAAAGTAGTGAGTCAGTTGTATTAGTACACTCTAACGATGAATCGTGAGCGAAGTATCTATATCAAGAGCTTGCTAATATCAATTCAGTCTGTTGCTTGACAAACAACACAGCGAATTTGCTTAAGTTCAGGACTGAAATCTGGTGAGATACTCTGTGGGAATCCTGCCAAAACCTGATTTAACGCTTCCTTTGGAGATAAATTCGCCGTCTGATAGTTCCTGAGCGAGCAATGGCTCTCGTGAGCAGTTTGAGCCTTGCGAGCCATTGAGACACAAGGGTACAAAAATACAAGCACAAATCAAACTTGGCAAATGGATACACAGGGAGCACAGGCTCAAGACTGAACACAATACCAGGAAACAAACAGACTTATAAAGGGTCAAACACAGGTGTGAGGAATCAAAGCTGATGAGCAGAACACTGAACATGGTACATGATGGCGCACTCCTAGAGGAGCGAAGAGACCAGAGGCAAGGGCAAGAGCCAGCTGCAGTTCTAGAGGGAACATGACAAAGTAATCAAGAAGAGTGACCCCTGCAGGCCAGGATGAAAACCGCAATGCAGGTACAAGCCCATTACTGTACGAGCCGACCAAATGCCTTCCAAAACCAGGACGTGAACTGTGGCCCTTGATCAGAAACAATTTACTGGGGAAAGCCGTGGATTCTGAAGATGTTTCATCAGAAGTTATGCAGTTTGGTTAGCTGTGGGGAGTTTGGGCATGGGCAAGAGGTGACAAGTCTTAGAAAATCTATATACCACCACCAGAATTACTGTGTTTTCCTGAGATGGGGGCAAGCCTGTGACGGAATCCAGGGAGATGTGAGACCATGGACGTCTTCCGATAGGCAGGGGGTGCAGAAAACCATGATGGTGAGTTCTTGACTCCTTGCACTGGGCATACACTGGACAGGCAGAAACAAAGGCCTGAGCGTCTCTGAAACTTGGGCCACCAAAATTTCCTCTGAATCAGCTGGCAGGTTCTAGTGGTTCCTGGGTGTCCAGAGGGGAGGGATGCATGTGCCCATTGCAGGACTTCAGAGCGTATACAATTTGGGACAAAGAGACACCCTACAGGGCCATTACCTGAACCAGGCTGTTGCTGTTGGGCTCTCATGACAGCAATCTCAATAACCCACTGGATGGGGGCTATCACCCTGGATGTGGGGAGGATGGGTTCTGGGCATAACTCCCTCTCAGGTGGATCAGAATGCCTCCAGAGTACATCTGGCTTGAGATTTTTGGAACCTGGGCGATAAGAGAAAATGAAATTAAACCTATAAAAAAATAGGGCCCAACTGGCAAAGAACTTGTGCTTCAACAGCTGGGCCAGGACCTGTCTGACATGTATGGGATTTAAATCCTGCCATGATTCAAAACTGAAAATAAAGTTCTGAAAGGTTGAAACTAAGTGTTCGAAAACTCAAAATCGTAAAAAAAGGTTTTGCAAGATCGAAAAATGTAAAAAAAAAAAAAAAAAAAAAAAAAATATCTCTGCAAACAGTGTTTTGTTTTTGAGATTTCCTTCTTCAGAACTGCAACATTCTTTTTACGATGTTGCACAAAGAATTTTTCAGAGTTTCAAATTTGTCAGTGTTCTCCCACTCTATTATATTGTTTTCCAGGTTTGAAACCTTGTAAATGGTGATCTGAAAACTGGTGTGCGAATGTGTGAACTTTTTTTTGAAACTCAGAAAACAGAGCTTTCAAGGCTTGCAAAGTGGACAAAAAACATTAATCTCTTCAAACATAATTTTGTTTTTGAGTTTTCCTTCTTCAGAAGTGCAACACTCTTTGTAATGGTGTTGTGCAATCATTTTTTCAGAGCTTAGCTTCGTGAAGTCCAGAGATGAATTAAAGTTGAATTTCCAGTTGTTTTTGGATGCTTTGATTTTGTTGAATACATATCTTCTTCCAGCGGGGAGCAGATCTCGTGTAAAGTAGTGAGTCAGTTGTATTAGTACACTCTGATGATGAATCGCGTGCTTAGTATCTATATCAAGAGCTTGCTAATATCAATTCAGTCTGTTGCTTGACAAACAACACTGCTTCGCAACCTCACAACTAAAAAAAAAGCCTGGAGGGAGGGCCTTCTGCTCTTGGCCAATGTTTTGCTGTCTGCTGACGTACAGTCCAATCACAAGTCATATTTATTGGAAAGGTGGCATTGAACGACTGCTCCGTCAATGACAAAAGCGCACAGGATACGCAAAAAGATGCACAGATTTCTGGCCACAAGGTGGTCCCGTCTAGGATGGCGTGCGGTCTTGTTCTAAAATAAGGTTACCGACTTGTCACTGGAATTCACCATACAATTGCCAGTAGCCACTGAGTTTACCACTGATAGGCCGGAGGTGCATCAGTATACACACTCACCTCACTTTCCTCAAGCAGCGAACAACTCACTTTCCTCAGCTGGCGACTCACTTTCCTCACGCAGTGGACCACTGACTCTCTCTTCATGTAGAGACCAAATATTACAATTAAAGTGACTTCTATAGTGCATCTTAAAGAATATTTAGATATTATATTTAAATATTCAGAAAGGTGTACAGTGTATTTTTTACTTTCATTAAAATATTTCAGTACAAATTTATGAATGTATGGTTAACTTTTTTCTGCAATCACTATAGGCTATATGTATTGAGACATTTTAAAATCCATATTTTGTAAAAATAATAAAAAATAAACCTGAATTATAATCTAAACATCTGTCTGTGTGTGTGTGTGTGTGTGTGTGTGTGTGTTTGTGAAAGAGAGTGCTTTCTGCATTGAGGATATTTTGTAGTTCTATCTGTTTTCTTTTTTCTTTATTATATCATTTAAAAGCCTTGTTACGTGTAAGCTAACTGAGACTTGTTATAGCACTAGTATATCATTGCTCTATTGTTGTTTTTTATTGCTTCCATTGTCTGTTTGTGACGGATTGAGAGAGGATAGAGCTGACATTTCGAGTCACCGACTTTGCAAAAACCCAACAAAAACACATCCTAAGAGTCCAAAACCATTCACTGTGCAATGAAGCTTGTTAGAATTAATAAATACAGTTAGAATGTCCTTATAATTTAAGCCATGAAAAAACTTTTTTTACGTTTTTATATTCATTGAACATTAAGCAATTCTTGACTATCAGCACATGTGCGCGAGCACAAATGTGCTATTATTTTTGTAGCTACAACAGTGCATAGTAAGGGGCCGTTCACATATCGCATCTTTTGCACGCTCAAGCTCGTTATTTCCAATGTAGGCGCCTGGTATGCGCGCTTATAATGGAAACGATTTTTTCCAGGCGCGTCCGCATCGTATCGAGTTAAAAACATTTAAACTTTTCAGAGAGCCTCAAGTGCACCGCGGGTCATGTGACAAGAACCAACCAATCAGCTTCATCCTTTCCCGTAACAACGTTGAAAGCTCAGCCAAGATGAAGGAATTTTTAAATAAATTTAACAGCAGGGCTACTGCAAGCGATTTTTAGTGCTGTAATTTCATGTATCCTTTGCTGAAATTTCCGCGTCTTCATGGAGAGAGTGGGTCATGGTTGCTTAGCAACAGCAGACCTCTTAGGAGCGTTTTTAGGCGCGACGTGAACGGCCCTTAACACTGTGTTTTGTTCCTTGAATTCATCAGATTTTCAACGAATTAAGTGAGCCAGTGATTCAACATTCCATGGACTCTCTTGTTTCTTTTCTGATAGAATCAGCCGTTTTGAACGAAAAGTTTGATTTGAATGATTCAATAAATACTTAAACCATGGTTTTGCTGTCACCTACTGGCGGTTTTATTGTCATCATTATTTATCCAGACAAGGTGCCAGAACTAGCCTGCTACCAGCACAAAACAAAAACACATCTAGCTAAATATTTACCAAAATTCATCAATTTCAGGCCCCAGAAGGAAAAAAGCTTATAAATAACAGTTCATTTAATAAGGCACATTTTTCAATAAAACCTTTTTAAAAATTATGATTTTGTAATTTGTAATCATTATGTGAAATTAGCTACAGGACCAACCCCCCGCCCCCCGAAAAAGAAACTGAGTTGATGAAAGTGAGTAGTTTGCTGCGCGAGGTGAGTGTGTGTACTGATGCACCTTCGGCCTATCAGTGGTAAACTCAGTGGCTACTGGCAATTGTATGGTGAATTCCTGCGACAAGTCGGTAACCTTTTTTAAATTTTAGGACCGTTTATTTTGCGTATCCTGTGCGCTTTTGTCAATCCCACCTTTCCTGTAAATACGACTTGTGATTGGACTGTATGTCAGCAAACAGCAAAGCATTGGCCAAGAGCAGAAGGCCCTCCCTCCAGGCTTTTTTTTTTGTTGCGAGGTTGCGAAGCTTCATTTTCGTTCGGTCTAAGTTTCTGAGTTTGAGAGCAGAGCGACGTGACAGCGCTGCCACAAATCATGTGAGTCGCAAGCTCGCAACTGTGTGGGCGTATCTCCGCAAAGTGGGTGTTGTAAACTCAGCTCTGAAAAATTGTCTGCAATAGGAGTGCAAATGTAATGTAATAATTTTCGCTCCGAACCTCAGTTTTCATAGTTTCAAAACTTTTTTTCACCTATTCGCACACCAGTTTTCAGATCACCATTTACAAGGTTTCAATCTTGAAAGCAAACTATACACTGGGAGAACAGTGACAAATTTGAAACTGAAAAAATGATTGCACAACACCATTAAAAAGAGTGTTGCACTTCTGAAGAAGGAAAACTCAAAAACAAAATTAAGTTTGAAGAGATTACATTTTTTTTACCACTTTGCAAGCCTGCAAAGCTCTGTTTTCTGAGTTTCAAAAAATGTTTGCACACATTCACACACCAGTTTTTAGATCACCATTTACAAGGTTTCAAACCTGGAAAACAATCTAATAGAGTGTTCTGAAGAAGGAAATCTCGAAAACAACATAATGTTTGCAGAGATATTTTTATTTTTTTACATTTTGCAAGCTTGCAAATCTTATTTTTAGATCTTGCTAAACTTTTTTTGTACGATTTTGAGTTTTCAAACACTTAGTTTCAACCTTTCAGAACTTTATTTTCAGTTTTGAATCCTGGCAGGATTTAAATCCCATAGACATGCAGAATGTGTTCTTGGGGGTTGCGGGAGAATATCAGAATATCATCCAAGTAAACAAACACAAATATATTAAGAATCTCTCTAAGAACGTCATTAATAAAGGGCAGAAAGACAGCAGGAGCATTAACCAGCTTGAATCGCATCACCTGGTATCGTAGTGGCTTGTTGGGGTATTAAACGTAGTCTTCCATTCGTCCCCCTCCCGGATCCTGACAAGATGGTATGCATTTCGAAGGTCCAGTTTGGTAAAGATGGTGGTCCCCTGCAGGATCTCAAAGGTTGTGGTCATAAGTGGGAGGAGTAACAATTCTTGATTGTGATGGTATTTTAACCTTGATAATCAATACAAGGTTTGAGATTACCATCCTTCTGTTCAATAAACAAGAAACCGGCTCCTGCCGGTGATGTGAATCGATGGATGAATCTATTATAAAGAGCTTCCTTCAGATTCATGTCCTTCGCTAATCTCTCAGGACCAGAGTGGGCAAAGGCCCTACCACGGAGTGCTTAATAGCGCAGTCGTATGATCTGTGTGTGTGTGTGGGGGGGGGCTGTGCAGTGTAGCAGCTTGGACCTTACTGGAGACTTTGAGGAGGTCCATGTATTCTGGGGGAACTCAGGATACTTGGGAGGGTAAAGAGGGCACTTGCTAATGACTGGTTCAATCCCGGGAATAGCCGTGACTTCCATGGATGGGGCTTTGAGCCTAAAGATAGAATTGTTCTTGGGATTGTCGAACATTGGTCCTTGGACAGGCTTCAGCACTGGGGAACAGCAGAAAGCTGTATTTGAAAGTTGGCAGTGTGTTCCCTACACTGTGACGACTCTTCTGGACGAATCAGTATTGGGGTTATGAACAGTCAACCATGGAGCGCTGAGGATTATAGGGAGTTTAGGAGTATGAATTAAGAAAAAATGAATAAATTCTTGGTGGTTCCCCATTTTTAACTGAAGAGGTGGTATGCACTGACTGACCTGACCCAATCCATCAACTACAGTAATGTTAAGGGGTTCTTGGAGAGTCACGGGATGAATTGCAAGACTTTGGCCCATTTTATAGTCCATAAAACTCCCGGCGGCCCCCAGTCTACAAAGGCGCATACTTGATGGTGTTGCTGGCCCATGGTGATTGTGGCCTGGATCTTCAAACCTTGAACAGGGGATGGTTCCTATTCTCATCCAGGCCTCCCTACTCCAGGAAAAGACTTGGCTTTTCCCGAAAGCCCAGGACAGTTGGCACGAAAGTGACCTGGCTTGCCACAGTAGAGGCAGCATTTCTCTCTCTCATCCTCCTACTACGTTCGGCCTGGGATATCAGTGTTCCCCCCAAATGCATGGGTTCATTCTTGTCCACAAAAGGAGGAAGAGATAATTTAACAGGACTGGTGGCCTCAAGTAAGCTGGTCTCCCGCTGCCGCTCTAGCTGGCATTGTCTGAGGTGATGGTCAACCCGGATAGCTACATCGATGAGGGACTCGAGATCAGGGGCAGGGTCTCGGAATGCTAACTCATCTTTGAGCTCTGATGACAAAGCATGGTGGAAGGTCGCTCTTAGGGCTCTTTGATCCCATTTACTCTCCGCAGCGAGTACAAAACTCTATGGTGAACTCAGCTGCACTCCGGGTACCTTGAGAGAGATTCAGCAGGTGACGATTGAGTTTTCCATGAGTTGGAAAACTCTCTTCAACTCCATGATGAACTGTTCACTGTTTGTGGTCAGTGGAGATTTCTGGTCCCACAAAGCTGAGGCCCATTTGAGGAGAGTACTGATGTAGGCCACCTTACTGATCTCAGTGGGAAAACAACTGGGTTGTAGTGGTAAGTCCAGAGTACACTGGGTAATAAATTATTTGCACCTCTCAGGGCTTCCATCAAACCTTCCTGGGGCAGGTAATCTGGGCTCAGAAGGAAGTGTCACCATGTATCTAGGTTGAGGATTAGGGGACTGTTGGGTTTCTTGGGGTGAAGAGGCCTGGCACTGAATGCTCAAAATTTGGACAATCTGAGACAGAGCTTGATCATGTCGTTGAATGGTAGTGGCTTGCTCAGAGAGTGCAGCTAGGATCCATTCCACATTGGAACGTGGTGAAGACAATTCCGCTGGGTTTGCTTCCATGGTTCAGTCTTGCTGTAAAGAGGCTGCCTTAAGCAGGGATTGAACCCAGGTCTCTGGCACTGTAAGAGTGTGAATTTACTCACTGAGCCAAGGGTCTTGAAATTTCAAAAGGTAAAATAATCTTTACTACAGAAAACAAAGAACAAAATAAACATAGCAAACTTAGCTACCATCAAAAAAAAAAAAAAAAAAAAATACATAAGGGTCCAAGAATACAAGCACAATCAAACATAACTTGGCAACTGGATACACAGGAAGCATAGGCTCAAGATTAAAGGAGTTCATAGGGCAAGAGCCATCTGCAGTTATGGAGGTAACATTACAAAGTACTCAAGGAGAGTGATCCCCGCAGGCCAGAATGAAAACAGCAATGCAGGTACAAGCCCATTACAATTGTAACTTATACAAATAATAATAATAATAATAAATTATAAAAGCAGCTTCCAGGAACATAACCTCCCTCAAAGAAACTCATAGGAGTGCTTCCTCAATGTAAAATTTCCAGCAGTTTAAACTCTGTACAAAAATGGGCCCGTTTGTTAATCCACATTAGTTCTGTGCTCACACTTGTGAGCCTCCAGTTACTTTTGATCTTTTCTTGCTTAAGCAACTCAAAATGTTGTCCTCATTTTCCAACTGAACAGTGGGTAAGCTGGTGAAAAACGCTTGCATGAAGCATACTATAAAAGCTCAGAAAGACACTGTAAGTCTAAGTTAATGAAGTGTGTTCTGTCATAGCAAAGCTTTCAAGGCATGTTTGTGCCTTTGCTGTGTCTGCCCCTAAACTATGGAATGATCTGCCTCTTCTTTATCTGTTCTTAAAACCCATCTTTTCTTTTTGGCTTTTGACACCTAGTAAGATGTAGACTTTATTTACTTGATTTAATTTGTTACTTTGAATGCATTTATTGTGTGGTTATTAATGGTACATTTGTTTATTTTATTTATTTATTTTCTGTACAGCACTTTGGTCAACTTTGGTTGTTGTAAAGTGCTTAACAAATAAAGTTGGTATGGTATGGTATGTTCCATTTATTGCAAGTTTACAGTATGCTCTGACATTTTTCCTCAACTTTCCATCCATTCCTGGCCAAGAAAAATAACTCTGGGTTAGCTCTTTCATGCAGATACCTCCTTGCTGTCCTGTATGTAACTTTTATTTAAAGAACTTATTTCACACCACAGCAAACAGCCAGAATGCACTGTAGGGGTGTGCCACTACTAGTATCTGTACTGAACAGTTCTTCTGCAAATTCCAAATGAAGGTGATCATCCTTATACCCTTGGAATTGGGACTTTGGAGTGTGTATGACACGTGTGTGCCATTATGCAGTTGTTAGGAATGCATTTGGAAAGAGGAGTGACATAATTTGATCAGACCACAGAGACAGAACAACAACACCCGGACTCTGTTTTAATCATTCTTGAGGACTTTAATAAAGGCAATCTCTCCTGTGAACTGCCAAAATACAGACAGCATGTTACATGTCCCACCAGAGACAGTAATATATTGGATCACTGTTACACCACAATAAAGGATGCATATCACTCTGTTCCATGAGTAGCTTTGGGCATTCTGATAACTGTTTGGTTCATTTTATACCGACCTACAGGCAGAAACTAAAATCAGCTAAACCTGTATTAAGGACTATAAAAAGATGGACTAATGAAGCAGAGCAGGATTTACAATCTGGTTTTGACCTCACTGACTGGTGTGTTTTTGAAGCTGCTGCCAAGTATCTGGATGAGCTCACAGAGACTGTAACATATTATATTAGTTTCTGTGAGGATATGTGTATTCCAACCAGGACTCATCTAACCTACAACAATGACAAACCGTGGTTCACTGTAAAACTCAGACAGCTCCATCAAGCCAAAGAATATGCTTACAGGAAGGGAACATCACCTGAAGGACATTACTGGTACCTTGCTGGATCATCTTCAGTTGGCCTACAGAGCAAACAGGTCTGTGGACGATGCAGTAAACATTGTCCTGAAATATGTTCTGCAACACCTAGACAGACCGGGGACTTATGTGAGGATCCTGTTTGTGGACTTCAGCTCGGCCTTTAACACTATCATTCAAAACCTCCTCCTGCCCAAACTAACTCAGCTCTCCGTGCCCACCTCCATCTGTCAGTGGATCAACAGCTTCCTGACAGACAGGCAAGCAGCTAGTGAGGCTGAGAAAATACACATCCAGCACCTGTACAATCAGTATCGGAGCTCCCCAGGGCTGTGTTCTCTCCCCACTGCTCTTCTCCCTGTACACTAACGACTGCACGTCTAAGGACCCCTCTGTCAAGCTCCTGAAATTTGCAGACGACACCACACCCATCTGCCTCATTCAGGACGGTGACGAGTCTGCTTACAGACAAGAGGTTAAAGAGCTGGAAGTCTGGCGCAGTCTCAACAACCTGGAGCTTAACACACTCAAAAGAGTGGAGATGATCGTGGACTTCAGAAGAAACCCCCCTGCTCTCCCCCCACTCTCCATCGTGAACAGCACTGTGACTACAGTGGAGTCATTCAGGTTCCTGGGCGCCACTATATCTTAGGACCTGAAGTGAGACATCCACATTGACTCCACTGTGAAAAAGGCCCAGCAGAGGTTGTACTTCCTTCACCAGCTGAGGAAATTCAACCTGCCACAGGAGCTGCTGAAACAGTTCTACTCCACCATCATTGAATCCTTCCTCTGCACTTTAGTAACTGTCTGGTTCAGCTCAGCTTCTAAATCTGACCTCAGAAGAGTACAGAGGGTAGTCCGGACTGCTGAGCGAATCATCGGTACAACCCTCCCTTCTATTAAAGAACTGTACTTATCCAGAGTGAGCAAAAGGGCTGGCAAAATCACTCTGGACCCCTCACATCCAGCACATTCCAGACAGACACTGTGAGAAAGGAGGACATCTAGTTGAACCCCAGGGAACAACAACCCAGACACTGTGACAGTACCCCCCCACTACGGAGCGGCTCCCAGACGCTCCATGACAAGACACAACACAGAGACCAGGAGGGAGGCGGACAGGTGGAGGCTCAGGGGGAGGGACGGAAAAGAAAAACATGGGGAACAAACACCAGAAATGTAAACATAAAACAGGGAGACCAGGAGGGAGGAGGACCGGAGGAGGTTCAGGGGGAGGGACGGAGGGCCAGACTAACTGAGGGGAACAGGCAGAAACATAACAAAAACCAAAACACAAAACCGAAATCCATGAAGGACATAATGTGGCACCCACCAGGGCGGAGCCGAAGACCACCACAGCCATGTGGTCGAAGCCAGAGCCCTCCAGGGTGGAGCGAAAGACCACCACAACTGTGTGGTCAGGGCGGAAGCCCCCCAGGGCGGAGCAGAAGACCACCACGTCCTCGTGGTCACCGCCAAAGTCCCCAAGGGTGGAGCGGATGACCACCACATCTTTGTGGTCAAGGCCGGAGTCCACCAGGGCAGAGCGGAAGACCACCACAACTGTGTGGTCAGGGCGGAAGCCCCCCAGGGCAGAGCAGAAGACCACCACGTCCTCGTGGTCACCGCCAGAGTCCCCCAGGGCGGAGCGGATGACCACCACGTCTTTGTGGTCAAGGCCGGAGTCCTCCAGGACGGAGCGGAAGAACACCACAGCCATGTGGTCAGGGCGAGGGACCCCCAAGGTCCAAGCAGAAGACCACCACAGCCATGTGGTCAGGACGAGAGCCCCCCAAGGCGGAGCTGACCTCTGTGCGGCCGGACCAACGGAACTACGAAACTCCGGTAATCCCCTGGTGTCTTTATTGGACTCCAGCAGAGCGGTGACTAGCCCTGACTCAGGAGGGTCAGCAGTTACTAGCCCTGACTCAGGAGGGTCAGCAGTTACTAGCCCTGACTCAGGAGGGTCAGCGGTGACTAGCCTTGACTCCGGAGAGTCCACCGGAACCTGACTCGACTCCGGAGAGTCCACCGGAACCTGACTCGACTCCTGAGAGTCCACCGGAACCTGTGGCACTGCCTCAGCATCGGGTACCACGTCGGCCTCCGGAACAGCATCGGGCACCGCCTCGACCTCCGGAACAGCCTCGGGCACCGCCTCGGTAACTGCATCAGGAACGACCTCGGGCACCGCCTCGGGGACGGCAGCGGCCCACTCGGGAACTTCCCCCTGGACGGCAGCGGCCCGCTCGGGAACGTCCCCCTGGACGGCAGCGGCCCGCTCGGGAACGTTCTCCAGTCTTTGAGGAATGGTAGAAGCCTGTCTTCTCGTCCTCCGCCCTCTACGATGGCGAGTGAGTGGCACCTTGACTGGCGACTCAGACGTTGAGTCGGCCATCTTGTGCTGTGGCTCTAAGCTGGCGACCATCTTGGGTTGTGGCGCTGGACCGGTGGCCAATTTGGGTATTGGCGCTGGGTTAGCGGCCCTCTTGTGCTGTGGTGCTGGATTGGTGGCCATCTTGGGCGTAGGCTCTCAGCTGGTGGCCATCTGGTACTGTGGTGTGAGGCTGGCCTCCATCTTGCCCTGTGGTGCGGGGTTGGTGGCCATGCACCGCAGCGGCGCTGGGTTGGCGGTCATCCTGTGCTGCGGCACGGGGCTGGCGGACATCTTGTGTTGTGGTACTGGGCTGGCGACCACTTGGTGCTGTGACACACAAACCAGGATTAAGATGAGGAATCTGACTGAAAGAAAAGCAAGCAATTTGGATGCTAAAATAACAAAAGGAAGTCAATTAGAACTACAGTAAAAACAAAGGGCATGGAGACATCAAGTTTGGAAACTACCGGTGACATCAGCAACCAAAGACAACCTGATCGGCTGAGAAAAACAACAGTAGTTGATGACAGACAAATAATAAAAGCTGTGAAAATTAACCATAAAATACATGTCTGTAAAATCACCAACAACCTCCAGAAAGCTGGTGTGATACTTTGTCAATCTACTGTCCGCAGGAGAATTTGACACAGAATTACAGAAGCTACACAACAAGATGCAAACATCTGATCAGCACCAAAAACAGAAAGGCAAGATTCTTCACAAATGTGAGCCAGTAGAGTCTTGGAACTGAGTTGATGGACTGATGAGACAAAGATTAACCTTTATCTAAGTGATTGGAAAGCAAAAGTGTAGAGAAAAAAGGGAACTGCAAATGATCCTAAGCATACAACCTCATTTGTACAGCTTGGTGGAGGTGGTGTCATGACATTGGCATGCATGGCTGTCTCTAGAACAGGAACTCTTCATTTTAATGATGACTTAATATATGATGGCAGTAGCAGAATGAATTTATAAGGGTACAAAATCATCTTGGCAAAAAATTTTCAAATAAATGCCACCAACTCATTAGAAAGCACTTCATATTGGATCAGGACAATGACCCCAAAAGACCCTGCCAGTTCAGTCAAGGGATTTATAAGGGCAAAGAAATGTAAAGTCTTAGATTGCCCAAATCAGTCTCCAGATTTAAATTAGACTGAACATTAATTTCACCAGCAACCGCTGGAATTGGCTGTATTAAAGGCTGGAGAAAAGCATTTCAAAGCATAGGACCAACAGTCTGGTGATGTCTTTGGATTGTAGACTCACTGCTCTGATTACATGAAAGGGATCTGCAACTAAATATTAGCTTTTAATCTTTCACATCTGCCTTAAATTCAACTGTTCGAATACTTATCCTCACATCAGATAGTGGGATGAACTTTATTAGTGCTGTCCTTTTTATTTGGTAAAACATGTATGTATCAAAAGACCTAATAATAAAATGTGACATTCTGTAGTTTTGTCGCATATTCATATTTTAATCATATTTGCAAATGTCTTGACTCCACAGCAGAGAAATCAATTGTGTATTTACTGTTCCAATACTTATGGAGGGCACTGTATGTTTATTTGCAACAGTTACCGGTATGCTAACAACAATAAAAAGACATTTATGAAAGTAAAACCCATATCTTACATATTTATTTGAACCTGTAACTTTAGCACTTACTATGCTAATTATATTCTTTAAAAGACATCTAACTAGCTTTCTGATCCTTTTGTATTCTATCAGTTTTCTTTTCATTTATTATACTAATAACAAAAGAAAACAAAATCAATAAAAAGAAACCTAACACTAGCTTCTTTTTATTTATTATATTATTTTAAATCCCTTGCTACATGTACTGTGTTTAAGCTAACTGAGGCTTGTTTTAGCACTTGTATATCATTGCTCTTTTGTTGATTTTGATTGCTTCCATTGTCCTCATTTGTAAGTCGTTTTGGATAAAAGCATCTGCTAAATGACTAAATGTAAATGTAAAAAAGCACCTCTGCTGACGGACACATCCCACCTGAAGATAATGAGGAAATGATGTTGCTCCTTTTGCAAAGTCCATCTCCACGTACTCTGCTCACTGTACAAGGGGATAGGGATTACATTTAGAATGGCACACCCCTACTGCACTGAAACTTCATGACCTCAAGAGAGGTATGATTTCACATCCTAGTCATTATTCTCATCTTTGACATCATGTTTTTCATGTCCCTGAATAGCACAAGTTCACAGAACTGGGCAAATGTGTGAAATAGAAAATATCAACCACAGGTTTGACTTTTATCCTGTTAGAGATACTCCCAGTCTGAACAGTCTGTCTGCATTGCAATGCAATTTACATTTAATTTACATTTAATAAGCGTAATATGGATACACAGAAATATAGACTTTTTTTTTATGTTTTTGACTTATTCTGTACATGACATGAGAACAGTTAACTATTAAGGTTTTTACATTAGCATGGACTCACTAACTTTAAAGTTAGCTAGTTTTAGCCAGAGATACCTTGCTTAAGCACATGACATTAACGTTCTGTTTCAGCAGATGAAAAATGTAACTTAATGATAGTATGACAGCCAGAAAATTACATTGAATTATACTATTAATTCCAAATTCCATTGCCCATGTAACGGAGGCCAGCAAGTAGTGCTGTGCAGGTAAAACCTCACTCCCCGATATCAAGAAACGCAGTAGCGACTGGCACTAGTGGCTGTAGCCATTTAGCCTCATTGATAGTGCGTCTGCCTCTCATGCCGGAGACACGGGTTTGAGCCCCACTTGGAGTGAGTGTGAGGAGAGGATCTGGGAGAGAGGGGTTACACCCATCCTTTCAGGATATCTGGAATCCATGTTAAAAGTTCTCCACGATATATATACAGTATTGTTCAAAATAATAGCAGTACAATGTGACTAACCAGAATAATCAAGGTTTTTAGTATATTTTTTATTGCTACGTGGCAAACAAGTTATCAGTAGGTTCAGTAGATTGTCAGAAAACAAACAAGACCCAGCATTCATGATATGCACGCTCTTAAGGCTGTGCAATTGGGCAATTAGTTGAAAGGGGTGTGTTCAAAAAAATAGCAGTGTCTACCTTTGACTGTACAAACTCAAAACTATTTTGTACAAACATTTTTTTTTCTGGGATTTAGCAATCCTGTGAATCACTAAACTAATATTTAGTTGTATGACCACAGTTTTTTAAAACTGCTTGACATCTGTGTGGCATGGAGTCAACCAACTTGTGGCACCTCTCAGCTGTTATTCCACTCCATGATTCTTTAACAACATTCCACAATTCATTCACATTTCTTGGTTTTGCTTCAGAAACAGCATTTTTGATATCACCCCACAAGTTCTCAATTGGATTAAGGTCTGGAGATTGGGCTGGCCACTCCATAACATTAATTTTGTTGGTTTGGAACCAAGACTTTGCCCGTTTACTAGTGTGTTTTGGGTCATTGTCTTGTTGAAACAACCATTTCAAGGGCATGTCCTCTTCAGCATAGGGCAACATGACCTCTTCAAGTATTTTAACATATGCAAACTGATCCATGATCCCTGGTATGCGATAAATAGGCCCAACACCATAGTAGGAGAAACATGCCCATATCATGATGCTTGCACCTCCATGCTTCACTGTCTTCACTGTGTACTGTGGCTTGAATTCAGAGTTTGGGGGTCGTCTCACAAACTGCCTGTGGCCCTTGGACCCAAAAAGAACAATTTTACTCTCATCAGTCCACAAAATGTTCCTCCATTTCTCTTTAGGCCAGTTGATGTGTTCTTTGGCAAATTGTAACCTCTTCTGCACATGCCTTTTTTTTAACAGAGGGACTTTGCGGGGGATTCTTGAAAATAGATTCGCTTCACACAGACGTCTTCTAACTGTCACAGTACTTACAGGTAACTCCAGACTGTCTTTGATCATCCTGGAGGTGATCATTGGCTGAGCCTTTGTCATTCTGGTTATTCTTCTATCCATTTTGATGGTTGTCTTCCGTTTTCTTCCACGTCTCTCTGGTTTTGCTCTCCATTTTAAGGCATTGGAGATCATTTTAGCTGAACAGCCTATCATTTTTTGCACCTCTTTATAGGTTTTCCCCTCTCTAATCAACTTTTTAATCAAAGTACGCTGTTCTTCTGAACAATGTCTTGAACGACCCATTTTCCTCAGCTTTCAAATGCATGTTCAACAAGTGTTGGCTTCATCCTTAAATAGGGGCCACCTGATTCACACCTGTTTCTTCACAAAATTGATGACCTCAGTGATTGAATGCCACACTGCTATTTTTTTGAACACACCCCTTTCAACTAATTCAACTAATTGCCCAATTGTACAGCCTTAAGAGCGTGCATATCATGAATGCTGGGTCTCGTTTGTTTTCTGAGAATCTACTGAACCTACTGGTAACTTGTTTGCCACGTAGCAATAAAAAAATATACAAAAAACCTTGATTATTCTGGTTAGTCACATTGTACTGCTATTATTTTGAACAAGACTGTATATATATATATATATATATATATATATATATATATATATATATATATACATACACACACACACACACACACACCAGTTGAATATGTTAGACACATTTCTTATTTATCACACACACCAGTTGAATATGTTAGACAAATTTCTTATTTATCTCTCTCTGTCTAGAGTTGAAGCCTACCGCCATTCTGTCCACGCAGCAACTGATGGAAAAGGGGTTCACTTTTTGCAAAAATGACATATATATATTTAAACATTCTTGAATCATTCTTGTGTCTCGTCTTGCCTCTCAACAACTTTTAAACTCTCTGCTGTAATTTAGTGACTCCATACGCTGATTCCAACTTTAACTTACCTGATAATGAGCTAAATCACCTTAAGGAGGTTAATAAATATACTGTATAATTCAAGAGACTAAGACTTTTAAGGTTCTTCCTTTTTTACAATTGTTTTAAAATTGATATACATCAATTTCACAAAATTTATATTTCATTTATATTTTGTGTAAATTCATGTTTAAATTTAAAATTGTGACTCAAAGCTCACTTAGTAATTAACCTCTGCTGCATTTTGAATCAAAAATCACATTTAAAAACAAATACTACTGAGATTAATATATTGATGCTATATACAAAGTAACGTGACTGCAAACTAAACCAACAGGGTAATAGATCTGAGGTCCTGAAACTGCAGCCTCCGGTTGTGCAGGATACTGCGTTATATCTTTGCGTGCAAAATTGTAAATTATAACAAACGTTACTTATGTTGTTATTGTTGTGTATTATTTCAGTACCTGAAATATCCTGCATATTTTGTCAACAGACATGTCATCATCTCTTACTGTGACACGTTTGCCTTCTCAAAAGAGAACATAACTTGTTGTTTCCATTGTCGCAGTAGCTCGGACATCAATAACGTGTTTTACATTACCTTGGGTGAAGGGCGGGTCTTCTTGGCGTGGCGGGAGGTCTGGGCGGGAGTAACTTCCGGTTCACGAAAAAGTACCAATGCAGAATGCAGGATTAGTTCATACATACGTATTTTGATTTCCGATTTCCATCTATAAATACAATCGGATAACGAGATTGTTTTCCGTTTTCCGTCTTTTAATATCAAAAGAAATTTTTTTTATTTTTTTCCGTTTTTTTGTTTTCCTATTTACTAATGGAAATTGGGAAACCAGCCGTTTTTCGTTTTTGTTTTTTTCCTTTTAAAACGAAAATCCGTTGGCCAACAAGTACACGGACCGAGGGGTTACACCCATCCTTTCAGAATATCTGGAATCCATGTTAAAAGTACCCCAGGCACATCATTTTAACATCATGTTGCACAAACACCATCAAATCGAAATCTTACACAGCAAAATCTCCAGTGTTGAAATCCCAGTGTTAAGGACTTTCAGAGTAAAGAGTTAAAGGTGTGGTGTTGAACTTCAAACGATTAACACTAGCTGGTGTAAACAGCCCCCTCTTGTGGTGTAAAAACGAAGCGTAACCCTTATTAACACTGTTGAGCGTTATTAGACACATCCGGGACATTTTCTCCTGTGCCAGCTTGACCTGTCTGAAATATTTTTCAAAGACGCCATTTTCTTTGCTCGCAATGCGAAGTGCATAAGGAAGTAAAACAGCGAAATAAAGTGTTTAGTCTTACTTACAAATATGTTTTGTAATATCATATCGTTTTATAACGATATTTATGTACTGTATGCCCCTAAATGTTTCTCAGAGACATTTCCTTTCACTCGCGAAGCGGAACAGATGAGGACATTTTTCAAAACGGGAAATCCCGAAAGTAAGTGTTTTTATCCCATTTAAAATGTATTTTTTATGGCATCACATTGATTTAAGGTGATATTTATGTGGTATACACTCCTAAACCTTTTCTCAGAGTGATATTTCCTTTCACCAACGATGCGAAGTAGACAGGGAAGTTGGTTTTAACAAGGAAAACACCGAAAGTGTTTTACCTCATTTACGATATGTTTTTTATAAGATAATATTTCTTTATGACGATATTTATTTGCTGCGCACACCTGAACAAGCCTAACTTAACCGTTTCTCACAGATTTGAATTGCTCTGCAGTGCACAGATGCGGAGGTCACTGGGAAACACCAGAAGTAAGTTAACCGTTTTAAACGTTACCTAATTTAAAATGTGTTTTATAACATCATGTTATTTATAGTGATATCTAACGTATCTGCTGTAACGTTACACTCCTAAACTTTTTCTCAGAGATATTTTCCTTCACTCATGATCCATCCCTAATGACGTGACATGACATTCAGCCAAGTATGATGTCCCATACTTAGAATTTGTGCTCTGCATTTAACCCATCCAAAGTGCACACACACACTGTGAACACACACCCGGAGCAGTGGGCATCAATTACGCTGCAGCGCCCGGGTTTGGTGCCTTGCTCAAGGGCATCTCAGACGTGGTATTTACGTTTTTGTTTTGCTCCCTCCTCTGCTCTTCAGTGTTCGTCACTTCTCACCATGCATGTGCTTCGTCGACATCCTTACGTCATCCGCCCAGAAGGGCTTCTGCGTACAACACTTAGTGCAAGCTAGAAAAACATTTTATTATGGAAGGATGCACTTTATTTAACTTTTTTTGGACTGTTCAACAGAAACACCCACCCACTGCAAATATAAAGCTTGGAAGAGCCAGGACATTTTTAATAAAACACTGTCTGGGTTGGGAGTGGTCACATGTATTTCTTCTGTAGATTAAAAAAAATAATAATAACATTTGGTGTTCCTCAGAAGACAGAAGGTCATACAGGTTTAGAACCACATGAGGATAAACACATTACAGAATCTTCAGTTTTGGGTGAACTATTGTTTTATTGAAATTCATACTATTTGACATTTCACCTGATAATAGTTTTGATAAATGGATTTGAAATGATTTTGTATTTTTTGTGTGTGTTTTTATTTATTAATTTTATTGTTGTTCTTTTTCAATTTTACAGGGGAAGGTGTATGATGCTGTAAATAGGAGTGGATCTTGCTAGGCTGAAAACTGCTGAGAATCACATCTTGTCGTGCTGAAAAAAAAAGAAGTTTAGAGAAGACAAAAAGACTATTCTCTCCAAGGAGGTCCAAACACCATCACAGACTTTGATTAGTGAGAATTAACATGTATTCTGCATTTATGGTACACAGACTTTGATTAGTGAGAATTAACATGTATTCTGCATTTATGGTAATAAATGGTATGCTGTTGTTTAAACTGATAAATGTCAGCAATATAAATCTTATGACATTAAGAGTACATATGGACCAAATAAGAATGTTTTTTGTGTCTTTGTTTTGACATTAGGATGTTTAATTGTTTTAAGACCATGTTCTTTAAAAATTTTTTAATTTTAAATTGTTTTGAATTGAAATTACAATGTTTTAATAAAATAAATATATGTAAACATTTTATTGTTTTGTGGGTTTATTTATATATATATATATATTTTCACCTGAACACTGGGGCAGTGTTGACCAGTTAATCCATGAGTGTTAATTTTTAACACCAACTTTGGTGTTCTCATCATGCATTCTGGTGTTAATATTTTACACCTTAAGAGTAAGTTGGTTAACACTGTCAGAGTGTTAATAATGTTAACTCTTTCAAAAGTGTTAATTTAACACTTTACCAGTGATTCCCATATATACTATGGGCAAGTGTTAATTTTAACTCTGAGGGAGTTAAATCCACTCTTTAAAATTTGCTGTGTACAATGATTCTCTATGGTGCTGAAACCTAAAAGGAATTCCCATCCTCATTCAACTGATAATGAACTGCCTTTGGCTCATCTGCATTTGCTGGGAGGGGCTTACTGATGCAGTTGGTCAGTTACGATTCTTTGGTATTTGATGGATCCACCTCTGGATCCTATATGCAGTGACTGAGGATATGCCATGGTAAAACTGACGAAAGTGGGTGATGATCTATTACCAAAGTCAAGTCAAGTCACCTTTATTAATATAGCGCTTTAAACAAAATATATTGCGTCAAAGCAACTGAACAACAATCATTAGGAAAACAGTGTGTCAATAATATAAAAATGACAGTTAAAGGCAGTTCATCATTGAATTCAGTCACGTCATCTCTGTTCAGTTTAAATAGTGTCTGTGCATTTATTTGCAATCAAGTCAATGATATCGCTGTGGATGAAGTGACCCCAACTAAGCAAGCCAGAGGTGACGGCAGCAAAGAACGAAATTCCATTGGTGACAGAATGGAGAAAAAAACCTTGGGAGAAACCAGGCTCATTTGGGGGCCCAGTTTTCCTCTGACCAGATGAAACCAGCTGTTCAATTCCAGGATGCAGCAAAGTCAGACTGTGCAGAAGCATCATCTGTTTCTTGTGGTCTTGTCCTGGTGGTCGTCTGAGACAAGGTCTTTACAAGGGATCTGTATCTGGTTGTCCTGGTCTCTGCTGTCTTTCAGGGCTGTAGAAGTCTTTTCTAGGTGCCGATCCACCATCTGGTCTGGATATGTACTGGATCTGGGTGACTGCAGTGACCCTCTGATCTGGATACAGACTGGACCTGGGGGCTATGGTGACCTCGGAACAAGAGAGAAACAGACAAATATTAACGTAGATTCCATTCTTCTAATGATGTAGCAAGTACATTGGGTGTAATGGGAAGTGTTCCCGGTTCCGGTTTACCTAATTAATACAGCCTAAAAACCCTTAAACGGATTTGGATATTAAAAGCATATTAGTATGTTATGTGTAAACCAGGCTAAAGAGATGGGTCTTTAATCTAGATTTAAACTGCAAGAGTGTGTCTGCCTCCCGAACAATGTTAGGTAGGTTATTCCAGAGTTTAGGCGCCAAATAGGAAATGGATCTGCCGCCCGCAGTTGATTTTGATATTCTAGGTATTATCAAATTGCCTGAGTTTTGAGAACGTAGCGGACATAGAGGATTATAATGTAAAAGGAGCTCATTCAAATACTGAGGTGCTAAACCATTCAGGGCTTTATACGTAATAAGGAATATTTTAAAATCTATATGATATTTGATAGGGAGCCAGTGCAGTGTTGACAGGACCAGGCTAATATGGTCATACTTCCTGGTTCTAGTAACAACTCTTGCTGCATTTTGGACTAGCTGTAGTTTGTTTACTAAGCGTGCAGAACAACCACCCAATAAAGCATTAAAATAATCTAACCTTGAGGTCATAAATGCATGGATTAACATTTCTGTTAAACATACATGTTGTTGGTTTAGATGATTTAACAAGTTTATACAATTCTTCCTCTCCTATGGTAGAGAATGAGTGGAAATGTTCCTCAGGAGGTCTATAGTGCACTGTCTGGTGTGATACTGTAGCTGACAGCTGAATGGTTACAATTTTATCTCTAATAATATCGATTTTAGAAGTAAAGTAGTTCATAAAGTCATTACCGCTGTGATGTTGTGAAATGTCAAAACTTGTTGAGGCTTTATTGTTCATAAGTTTAGCAACTGTCTTGAATAAACACCTGGGGTTATGTTTGTTTTCTTCAAAAAGATAAGAAAAGTAATCAGATCAAGCAGTTTTTAATGAGAAGAGCGGTGCCACCCCAGGAGGGATGAAGACCATCTCTTTTCAACAGGTCAGGTCTGCCCCAAAAACTTTTGAAAGTCCAATTGTCTATGAAACCTATGTTATTCGGCACCACTTAGACATCCAGCCATTGAGTGATGACAATCTGCTATGCATCTCGTCACCACGCTAAGCAGGGAGGGGCCCAGAGCATTTTACAGTGTCTGACATCATGCTTGCAAGTTCACAAACCTCTTTAATTGTATTTTTATTGATCGCCGACTGGCGAAGTCGAACATCATTAGTGCCGGTATGAATAACAATCTTACTGTATTTACATTTAGCATTAGGCAGTATTTTTAAATTTGCCAAGATGTCAGGCACTCCGGCTCCTAGTAAACATTTTACTATGCTGGCTGGTGTCTCTATATTCACATTCAATAGAATCGCCAATAATTAGAGCACTTTCATCAGGTTTCTCAGTGGGAGCATCGCTGAGTGGGGAGAACCTGTTTAATGTTTTGATTGGAACAGAAGAGTGGTGTTTTGACCCACGACTATGCTGCCTCACTGTCACCCAGTTGCCCTGCTGCAGGGGCTCTGTTGCCATTACTCACTGTGCTTGATGAAATATTCTTACCACAGTGTGAGAGGGAGCCATTTTATCAGACCAATATTGTCAACGTCAGCTTTACGAGCTTTGATAAATCGCTGTGTATAAGACGAAGCCAAGCTACAACAATAAAGTTTTCGATTGTGGGAGAGAGTTCCTCATCTACGCTACATGCATTCAGTTTGTTTCTACCATTTATAATGATTTACACAGTTTGTTTACTACTTCCTATTTACCTGAGCATTCAGTATTTTGCAATATAGCACACAGAAGGTGAGGGACATTTTGGGGGGAAAGAAGTGCTGCATTTTATCATTTAAACACGTGACTTTTCATGAAAATTCTATAATTCAAGATGACCACCACCATATGATGTCATAATATGCAAATTAGATGGGGAAATGTAATCCCTACATAAACATTGGGTCATCCTTAATATCTTTATAATTGACAGAAAGTCTCTATCTTTTATCACTTTTAAGATATAGCCTTTTGAAATTAAGATGTCAAAATCGAACGTTTTAGGAAAAAACCTCTGGCACCTAAAGGGTTAAGTCTTATGAAGGGCCAGAGGATATGTATCAGAGATTAATGGCTTTTGTTGAGGACAGTTTAATACACATAGAAGAAGTCATACTAGATGAGGAACTCTCTCCCACAATCGAAAACTTTATTGTTCTAACTTGGCTTCGTCTTATACACAGCGATTTATCACAGCTCGTAAAGCAGAGGTATGGCACAGAGTTACGGTCATGCACTCTGGCATCCATCAAACCAAAGATATCTCAGGCCCTGTGTTCAATACTGAATGAACTATAGGCATCAGAGGACGCCAGAGCAATGTGCTCAGCTGTTTCTAACCCTCCATGACATTGGGTTGATCTAGGAAGTTCTGCCCACTCTGTAAGGAGGCTCGCAGAACAGACAACCACTTCCTCAGTAAGTGCCCTTTCATGCCACCAGGGCATGGCAAGTTGCTGTCTCTGCATTTCACTCTGAGGGCAAATCACAGGATGACAGTGAGGACAATACTTAGGCAGTACAGTGCATTAAAATCATGCAGTAACCCTGCCTCAAAACTTTCCAAGGTCATGTCCCATTTAGGCTGACCATCGACAGTGGTGCTACTGGAAACATGAAAAGAGCAACATGTGCCATTAAACTGGCCTTAAAGTCACCAGCAGTACGGAGTCAGCTCATAACGCAGATGGCTCCTCACCATTGAAGGTGGTTGGAGAAATACGCACACATTTTTAATTATACAGGCACATGATCTTTTTTTAATTGGACCTGTGGTAGAAAATTTTGATTTGGACATTCTCGCAGGTATCCCCTTTATGGAATGTAATGACATTTCAATCAGCCCCGCTAGACACCAGGTCTGTTTGGCATCAGACACATATGAGTATGGCGCCAATCGGATCTATGGAGACAGACATGCTATTCGGCGAGCTCATTTGCTTTGTGCTACCTCATCACATACTGTGTGGTCTGGGAACTTTGTTGAACTTGAACTTCCAGCAGAACTTGCCATGGTTACCAAGGAGCTCACTGTCAAGCCGCACGGGGACTGTACACACTGATTCGCTCCATCTTTGTTTATAGCAGTATCTGGAAAAATCAGAATTCCCAATCTGACTGATGCACCACAGGGCATTAGAAAACATGCGCATTTATGCCGGGATGCACAGATACCACTTTTTTCAGAAACTGCATTGGAGGAGTTAACCTGTTGTGTGCTTTGTGACCTCCTTAAACAGGGACAGGTGGCCAAGATTGCTAATGACCTGTACTGTGCAGTGTGGAAAAAGGTCTTAGTGGTCCTCCAGGCATGAAATCTGTGCTTATCTCCTAGTAAGACAATCATTGTCCCATTCCAGACCAACATTTTCGGGTAGGTCTGGAATCAGGGCATTATTCATGCCAGTTCATAATGCACTTCAACATTGGCCTCATGCACTCCTCCCACGACTGCTGGTGGTCTACAGTCCTTTATTGGTGCCAATAAAGTTGTAGCTCATATCCATGTTGTCTCCCCTCTGTCAGGGGTGCGTACTGGACAGAGGACTCAGATGCAGAGTTAGAAAAAGGAGAATCTTTATTCTCGCCACAAAACACAAAAAAACATAAACAATAATGAAAAGCTCTGGCGCACACAGATCTCGGAGCTACTCACGACCACAGACAGAAAAGCAGAGACATATAAAGGGAGTGGGGTAATGAGCGACAGGTGGGGAAGAATCAGCTCGTGATCTGCACAACTCCGCCATGATTAGCGCTGATTGCCCAGACCACGAGCTACTGAACAGACAGGACAACACAGACCACATGGGAAGCTGAGATGGCACCCTGCACCGTGACACCCTCGACAACATGGTCGCTTGTGGTGAGTCGACTGCTGCGGTTGTGTGGTCCGATGAGCTCCTCCATAGTTTTTACAGGGGTCAGCAGGTGTTATCTTCTAATTGCTTTGTGACAATACCACATGCTGATGATCAACTTTGGATTGTCACCAACGGTACTCTTAGGGATCTAGGTCTAGGCATGACAATTTATGTTATGGGGGGGGGGGGATGTTGATCGCTGTACTCTTTAGCGCTAAGCTCCGCAAAAATCAGAACAATTGGCTTCCGTGTGAGATTGAGGCCCTAGCTATAGCTGCTGCCCTGAAGCATTTTGGTCCATATATTATTCAGTCATCACAGAAGGCCTATGTTCACTGACAGTAAACCAAGTGCACAGGCATTTGAGAAGCTGTGAAGGGGGGATTTTCTGCAAGCACTTTCTTGTCTACTCCAAATCACTTTCCGGTCTCTGTTCATCATGTTGCTGGGACTGCTATTCTCCCTTCAGATTATGCTAGTTTCCATGATTCACAATGTGACAGTGCGGTGCGGCATGTCAAGTGTGTGGCTACGTTTGGAATCCATGCTCTCTGTCATGTGCCGTACTGATGTTGTCAACATCTTGCGGGGAGCTCAAAAGGTGCAATATATGCAATGCATGCATACAGAGCGCATGATCTCTGCCACACTCAGATGTACAAACAGACCCTCCATCTGTAATAAACATGTTAGTCCGCACAAATTGTAACATGAAAATAACAGATGTCGGGTGATAAGAATCAAAACTCAAATGTAGTTTAGAAAAATAGGGCTTTTGGCTTTTGATATTAGGAGTTTTTGTACTTTTTTTTCTTGGGTTCATCAGACACATCACCACAGTAAACAGGCTGTTGATGAGTCATTGTTCAGAACTTAACTGGGACAGAATCATGCTCATTTAATCCAAGATGTTTCTTCGTCCTTTCCTCTTTTAGAGACTGCCTGTCTTCTGCATGCATTGTGGATGAGTGCTACAAGTGCAGCAAAAGAAAGGTGTACAGATTTTCCTTCCTTCCACCTGCAGGTCTGAAATCAAGCTATAGTCCCAGCAACTATGGCATAATAGTTTGAGAAGTGTAAGGGAAACAGTTCAATTAGCTCAAAGGGAATACTTTAAGATTTTAAAGGGAATTTGAACAGAATCACTGTTTCACAGCTGATCACTGAGACATCCAGCGATTCATTGAATGAGCCATTAAACATCAAATCTACAATGGATATTAATTTTCAAAGTATAGTGAAAAGACTATCAGTTGGCACAGTAACAAGATTGGCAGTTTAAGACATTAACTTGTAAGCACAAAACACAAGATACTTCTCTTTTCAATATGAATAAGGCTTTATTAGATAAATCTAAGACATAAACTAATCTAACATAAGCACACACACTCACACAGTCGTCGGAGTGACATCTTGGGAAGCCTGTGGTTGGGTGTTGGCTGAAGACGCGGAGTTGTGGGCTGGTTGAAGTTGAACAGGTACTCAAGTTCAGACTCAGAGACGTGGCATTACAAAACTTAACTCAGAACATGGAACTCACAATGGAAAGAATATAAACTAAAGTAAAAGAATAGAAGTAAAGTTTGACAGACTAAGTGGTGTTTCTTCTCATCGTGGCTAAATTGCAGCAGGCGTGCAGGCCGAAGCACGCTGGAACCGCACTCAAAGAATGCTAAACATGATGACTAAAAGCATGAGTAAGAGCAATTAGATATTGTCTTTGCTCGGGGTATCATAAATCATATGTTATCTTATCAAGCACATGGTCCGAATTTTCCCTCTCTTGCAGGGTTATAATTTTGGACATGATTCCTTTAACAAGAATATGATACATTTGACAAATAAATGCTGGTCAGAAACGTTTCAAGCAACCAAATTGAAACACATATATACTAAACATGAATATGAATCCTTAAGCTATAGGGACATTAAGCTATTCAATAGTTATTAAAAGGACATATACAATAAATGATTACAAACATGATAGTCAAATGTGTGGGTTTCATAAATGATATGGAGTTAAGCAATGGACTGATTTTCCTTTAGAAGTCTTTTGTGAGTTAATTTTAGTGCCTCTACATCTGTACAAGACAGTTTCTCTGACATAAGGATGTTCTGTGGAGACCAGAAGTTAAAAGGTCCCCTTAGGAATTTCAATCTCTTCTAGTGGTTCTTCTAGATGGGGGGGAAGTCAATCCAACAATCTTGTCTACTCTCATGGGTTTACATGTGATGTGTGTCAGGCTGTGCATCTCTTTGACCATCAATCTTGATTACTTGCGCCAAATTTGACAATCTCTTCTCTGAAGAGAAGAATTGAAATTGTCCATAATTGTTCTATTGGTGTATGGTCTATATGTTGAAAGCTGTTCTGTGAAAGAGTTGGTTGGTTAGTGGACTTGCTTCTGACTTGTGGCACTAGGAATAGATTTACAACATCCTGTTGACTTTCTGAGGAATTCAGCTCCTCATGTTTCAACCATGGTCCTGGTCAAATCTTTAATATGTTTGGTTCAGGTCTGATACACTACAGAAGACAATAATTCTGTTTAGCTTCTGTAGCAACACCTCATCTGAATGTGGCACTAGAAATCACATGGAGATGATGCAAGCAGATTGATGTTTTGTTTTTTCCTGGTTTTGCAGAGCCCTTGAACTTCACTTGCATCTCAACTTGATCTTCTATGGAACCATACACAAACTCCAAAAGTTCAAGGGCCTGTGCTGGCAAAGCATTCAGAACAACATGCCTGGCAACATCTGTAAGCTGGGTACAGTCATAGGGTGGCCAATATGCAATGTTCATGCAGGCCACGTCCCGGCCAGGATTTTAATATTGACTAAAACATCCAAAGCAGTTTGACCAATCACACACCATTGACCTGCACAGTGCAAACAGCCAAAACCTGGATATTTTAGGCAATATTAAAATCCTAGCACATATGGCCACCCTACGCAGTCAAAAATACTTTGGGCCAGGAAGAGACTTGTCATTAAGTAGAAAATCAATGCTGGCCCTCCTAAATGATCAAAGTCAAGTTAATTGTTTTGTTTTAACAGAATGAGAAGAGGACATGATGATGATTTCATGCTCCATCACTACTCACTGTACACCTGGAAGATTCAGAGTACGTGTAGGCAGGTTCAGGAAAATTGGGGAAAGAGGAAAGAAAATTCAGGAAAGAGTTTTTAAAAGGTGTATATAAAGGTGTCATTACTAGCAAATAAAGGTTAGGACCTATCTGCCAACACCGCTCCAGGAGTTTCATGACAGAACTTTGTATATTTTTATTACTGTTGCTTCTTATGACTATTATAAGAAGTTGTCTGTTTCTGCTGCACATACATACCCAACAAAGGAGACACAAGTAGTGCATTCATATGGACAAACATATATCTGAACACATGGTATGAACATAAACAAATCAAGATGGAACAAACCAAACTTGTGTCTGAGTAGCTTGTGAGATCCACAGATCACCCCGCTTGATCCACAGCCCCCTTGATGCCTTTTCAGCGGCATCCATGATGTTCTTGACAGCTTTCCTGATGTGCAGTCCCTTCACTCCAAGCATCTTAAGGGCCCTGATGAGTGACTGGCTGATGAATCTTCTACACCCATTCTCGATGGGATTGCATTGGGTCCTCCACCCCCTGCTTCAGCATTCGCCTGCCAGCTCCTCGTACTTGGCCCTCTTCCTCTCAAAAGCCTCTTCCATCCGGTCTTCACAGGGAACGGTTAACTCCAGCAAGATCATTTGCCTTGTTATTGCCTTGTCACAAGCCATCACGAGAGAGAGCCAGAATTCAAATATACTATCTTTCGCTTTAAAGTAGACAGTGTCACTTGAGAACACTTAGTCTGTGTGGCTCGAGAGAGTAGAGTCAGCATGGTACGTGAGCATAGAATTTGCGGTGTAACCTGCAGCTCATACAGACACCAGCGGTGGATCTTACACTATGGATGCCAGTCTCGAAAGCCTTGGACTGACGTGGTAGACATGAAGGGATGAGACACTGGAACGGCTGACCTGATGGGAAGAGGCTCTGGCTTTGCAGACTTGACTTGAAAAGGCTTTGGCTTGGCAGGTGTTGTGAAGTAGACACCTCGCTGGGCACGCACGTACACATACACACACCTGCATACATACCCCATTCACTTTTCATTCCCCTCTCCTTACCTGCTAGTTCTGCTGATGGCAAAGCGGGTGCACACGCCAGGCCGATGGCACACGGACATTTCTCCACCCAGCGTTTGCCTTTAAACCCGTCTCTTGCCGATCATTTCTCACACACACACACTCACTCACTCACACACACACACTCATACACTGTCCTTGTCTTTGTCTTGTTGTATCTATAGTCGATTAAATGTTTGTTCGAGGAGAGTTGACTGTCTTCCAGCGGGTAAATGTTGCGTCGGCCAAACAGAGCACACGGAGGGCGCCCTTTTATGACGTACTGATTAGTCGCGTCGGCGCAGCACCGCTGAAAGCAGGCGAAACCATTGTCTTGTGTGTGAGGGGGGGAATTATATTTAACAAATGTGTCAAATATTTTTACTTCTATGTAATATGGGTAATGAATAGGTGCCCTTTTGAATAATTGCTGGAAATTACTTAATGTTGTTTTTAAGGTGTCTAGAAATGTGTGGAAGATCAAAAGGGTGGAAACCTGTTTTAATTACTTACCCTTGAATTAATTATGCCGAAAAGGGGCGGAGTCTGGAATATAAAAGGGGAGGCAATACTCCATTCAGGACTTGTTAACCAAGTCAGCGAAAGAGTTACAGTGGAACCTCGAGCCGAACACCAACGTATTGTGGAGATATTGTATATTGTGGATACAGTTTTCATTTTGTTTTCTTGTTTTGTTGTTTCTTTGATACTTTAGTATTTTTTTAGGGTTTCATGCTTGTAAATATTCTTCACTGTGGACTGTCTTGTTTACTGGCACTGTAAATAAAATACACCCTGCACGGAAGTGCTGTGCGAGTTAGCCATTTTTTTTTTCCTCACGGACTCCCACAACTTTTTCCCTCCCCCCTAAAGCGAGTAGTGGTGCTCGCTTCATCACAGCAGGCATGTCCTGAGTAGACTTTGGCTTAAAGCATTGTTTAGGCTACATAATGTATAATAGTTTAGAAACATTATGTTACAAATATGGCAAAAATGGTAACATTTGGATTCTTGTGGAATGACACAGGCTCTTGAGCCCTAATTGTTTTTAAAGGTTAACAGGTGTTTTTGGAGTAAGATCCATTTGTCTTTTATGAGATACCTTCTCTTTTTAGGCGTGTTTCATTTCTGTGTGCCATAATCTCTAGGGGAAAGGCTTGTTTTTTTTTTTTGCCTTTATTTTTTTGCCTTTATTTTTTTTGCCTTTTATTTATGAATAAAAACTTTATTTTTATTCATATAACAAAATAAGACAGATCATATATTTGTAAATAATAAAGAGTGACAAGCCGTAACAGGAAGACAGGGAGGTACACAGACAGACGGTCAGACAGACACACGGCCAGATAGACAGACAGACAGATAAACAGTCAGACAGATAGACAGACAGACAGACAGACAGACAGAGAATAGTTATAAGTGTGAGATTGGTATGTCTGTAAGTGTGTGACTGTTAGGTGTTATTAAGGCAGGTATATTGGGGAGGGGGGGGGGGTAAGGATGGTTGAAGGGGAGGGGTGGAGAGGGGGTGAATGGGAAAGTATGTGATTTACATCAGCTGTTGAATTTGTAGAAAGGTTATGAGAGGATTCCAGTTTTTTTAAAGGCAGATATATTGTTCTTTTTATGAGCTATGGTTTCTTCTGTCAAAATGAATTCTGTGATTAAGTTAGTCCAAAGGGAAAAATGACAAGAAGATTTTGATTTCCAGTTTAGAAAGATTATTTTTTTTGCGATTGCTAGAGAGACAAGAACTGGGGTTTTGTATTTGGAAGGGATAGAGGTTTCTGAAGTGTCTCCCAGGAGACAGAGTGCAGGAGACAGTGGGACTCTGCATCCAGGATCGAAGATAATGTGTTGGTTAATGTGTTCCAAAGAGAGTGAACAGGCTGGCAGAGCCAGGTTGATAGGTGTCTGTGGAGATAGGTGTCTGTGCTCCCAGAGGTACACTGTGAGCAAATGTCTGTGTCAGATAATTTCATTTTAAATAGTTTACTCTGAGTGATGTGGATTCTGTGGATAGTTTTATATTGTATGAGTTGTAAATTGGTGTTGGTGGTCATAGAAAAGGTGTTCCTGCAGATCTGCGTCCAGAAATCCGGGTCGGAGGATAGCATGAGGTCACTTTCCCACTTCCCCTTGGGCAGGGTTATTGTGGGGTTAGATGAAGTAATGAGGCTGTAGAGTTTAGATATAAGTTTTTTTAGATATAAATCTCTAATAACTTATAACTTATTTTAGAAGGCTGTAGGGTGTTAGTTAGAGTTATTTTACTTTGAATAAAAAATTTAAGCTGTTGGTAGTGGAGAAATTGGTCTCTCCCAATCCCGAATTTCTGGACAATTGAGGGGAATGACATAAATTTATGATTTTCAAATACGTGGTGAAGGTGGGTGATGCCATTTTGTTGCCATTAGAAAGGCTTCTATGATGTTTGTTTTCTGCTCCTTCATTTATCAACATGTGATCATTCGTACGGAGAGATTGGTGACATAAAAATGTTTCACGAATCACGATAACTCTTTCATGAGTTGATTTGTGCCCACGGATCTGCGCTCGCTTCTACGGTAGATTGATAAACGAATGTCTACAAAAACGTCTCGTAGGTACTACAACGAGCTAGTTCCTGGGTTAGTGACATCACAAACCCTGAAATTTACATAAACCCCATCCCTGGAAACATACAACAAAGGGGGGAAGGCCATGATGCACTACTTTAGAGAAGAGGAAGTGTTGTTCCCATGCCTTCAAACTAGGGGTGAACAAAAAAATCTAATCATATATTAATTGCAATTCTGTCTTTTTCCAATTCCACTGGATTCGCAAGTTTTTAAATCGATGTTCTAAAGCAGCAGTTCTTAATCCTGTTCCTCTCGTCCCCCTGCTCTGCACAAACTCTGCATCTCTCTCTCTCTCTCTCTCTCTCTCTCTCTCTCTCTCTCTCATTCAGATCATCAGCTCAACACATCTCCATAAATTAACTGTGTTCCAATTGTATGGATAAATATTTGTCACGTAGCTAGAAGAAGTGTTGAACATGGATGTGCATGTGGTTACCATGGTAGGGATCAATACTTGCTGGCAAAAACTTCTTATTGTTACAAAGTAAACAATTACTTTACAAAAATGCTACAATGCACTCATGTATTCTGCTGTATTACAGCTTTAATCAAGATAAAAATTTAACACAGTCTAATGCTTTGTTCCTGAGTTAATCAGTAGTTTGAAAGAATCGGCTGAATTTACTCAATAGTTAATAGTCACTAGCTGCTATCTACTAGCAATTTTAATTGAACATTTAAACAATTTTTTCATGTTTTAAATCATTACAAATATCTGTCTTCAAAACTGTATATTTAAAACAAGGCATTATTTATGCATTTGTAACTGCAGGTTAAATGCATCCATGTCCCCTCTGAGCTATACATTAAACTGTGTGAATACATCTAAATGCCAATGCCACTTTAGAAACAAATTCCTGGAATGTTTTCTTATGTTGGAATAAGAGAGAGTAAGTAAGCTTCTTATGGGTAAACTTTTTTTATGTTTACCCAAAGATACGAAATGAAAGAAAGAGTTAAAACTGAACACAATCTTGCTGCTGAAAATATGTATAAACATTTTTTTTATATATATCTATTTGCTCCCTTTCCAATTTGCATTTACTTGTACTTTTACTTTCAATACGTATTATATTTTTTTTTAAATGTTTTTCATACTTAAGTACAGTAACTATCAAATACTTTTTTTTTTTTTTTACTCTACAGTCTACATTCTGCTGCTGTGTGACTGTGGCCTAAATTTACATTTTTTTTTTTTTTTTTTTTTTTTTGTGAAGGGTAATATCATTGTTGGTGATGTGGTTGAGAATTCCCCTTAAGTGTTTCGTACTTCTGTGGTCACCCATGCTCAAAAGGATGAAGTCTTTCTCTGACTTACTTTTGATAAAACCTCAAATGGGTCAGCCCAGTCCAAAGTTAAGGCCTGCTATGGCCTTTATTATCATTTCTGCAGAGACTCGACATCAACAGAATTAATTTGACTAAATAATTTCAAAACCACTTAGCAGTGCCTAGTAATAACTCCTTGAGCTCTCCATCTTTAGTACGTTAAGCAGTTAAAACCCATAGTGAGATCAGTATGCTAAATAAAGGCTATGAGTCAAATTTAAAGTTCAGTCAGTTGACAGAGACTGAAGACTTCACACCCCTTCACACTTCTAAAGACTGTATGAGTACGAGGGGCCAGACCCCATCATGCTTGCTTATCTCTTCATTTTGCCTTCGTGCTTGGCCCCTTAATTGCTGTTTGCACGTATATTTAAAGTTATTTTTCTTGGCGAAAATGGGTCAGACCATTTACATGGACAGAGAATATATTTCACAATAACCATAATACAAAGTCTCATATTGAACATATGTAATACAACTAACAATAATACAAGTGGAAGGCAAGGCAAGTTTATTTATATAGCACATTTCGTACACAATGGTAATTCAATATGAAATATGATAATGCTAACCTAAGCTGGATGTTTTTTAGGCTCATCATTGTTAATGGCATTCTCACCATCAGCCCACATACAGTACTTCCTGGGTAGCATTAAACGAGGAACACTATACTTTTTGGCCTCCTTTTTTAAGTTGTTGTTATATATTTTTAGGCATTGTAATACCTAAATGTCTTTGTTTGGTCTGCTGCTTAACAGCTAATGGTCAAGACAAGTGGAAAATATATACAACATATACATATACATATAACATATAAAATATATATATAATAAAGTAGTCATCAAAACTCTTCTTTTTTTCTCTTCTCATTCTTTTTTCAGCCTCTTGTTTTGCAAGCTCTTTGTCGCTATGACTCACCATCAGCAGTGCATTGCATGTACAAAAATAGTAATATAGTCTTCAATGTCTTCAGTCTCAAACTGAACCTGTGATATTTTAACCGCTGGTGTAAATAAACGTTCTTAGCTGTATAAAGTTGTGATATTCATATCAGTTGTGAAAAGCCTCACACATATGTTAACATCAACAGCATTTGTTTCTTAAAGGGATAGTTCACCCATTGTGTTTAATTCCAGGGGAATACATAACTGATTTTAACTGGTTTATGCATTCTATGGGATTGGGATCATGTTGCTTGAGCTAAAGAAACAAAACAGGAACTCAGACTCAAATTTTTCCAAGAACATATGGCAAAGTTTTTCAAAAACTGTACCTTTAGAGGTACAACAGCTCGTCATTAGGGCAGTACCTTCAACATTATGTCTTTTTATCTCATTCAACAGATTTTGATATTTCTGGAGCATAGTCATGATGTAGCGCTTCCCCCATTTTAAATGTCAAAGATTATGAATGAATGCACGTATGAAACTGGCAATAATTACTCGTATATTCGACTAAAATCATTGATTTATTGTTCAGTCAGAATAATGGTTGTTGGGCAAAGTATATATTGTAGGGTGTTTACCTTAAAAATGCATTAAATTTAAGAGCATATTTAAGAGCATATAGGGCTAATTTTCATTGCATTTTAAGGAATTAAAAAAAATGCACAAACTTCAACAAAGAAATGGTTCACAAAAACGTACTAATTCTGTGGGGTTGTTTTGACAGAACAGGATGGTGAGTTCCTACGCCAAGTGTGAAAATTTGTTGTGACAACACAGAATAAATATTTTTTAACCTGTGACTTTCTTAGCTTAATGTCTAGGTGCAAATTAGCGTTTGCAAGAGTTGCAAAAAAAGACTTCCAATACAATTAATTTTCAGGTCTATATGGACAAGTGTGGAACTGCCTTTACAGCATAAAGGGAGAATACAAGAGGATAGGAAATGCATTCACACTTGGTGTAAATTGTCTGTGGTTACCAGATCTTTCTGGTGGTGTGGTGTTAAAATAAAACATTATTCAGCACAGTTCTAAGACCTAAGACTAATACAATATTTTAATAGATATAACAATAAAGATATAATATTTCTGTTGCTACTGAGTTTGTTTATTATAATTTTTTTGTCAGAAATTACTTCACTCTTTACACTGGCAGATTCAGTAACATTTCTGTTGCACAATGACAGCATATTCTAAATAAAATGACAGTTGATTCTAAATAAGCTTATTTAAACATTGAGAATTATACATTTTGTAAAAAATAAAAATCAACAAGCAACATTTTTTATATGAATTTTATTAGACAATAATTCAGGGTGTTATTGATTTTTGGCCTTAAAAACAGTATTACAAAATATAAATAAAAAAATTTTATTATTGTTTTTGTTTGCATATACCTCTCAGTACATATCTTTGTCTTGACATACACATACTTTAGACTATTATGGCACTAAGTTAATACGTAGTGTTCTCACAGAAAAAGGAAATATTTTATTTATTTATGTTACTGAGAAACACTTGTTAAATGCACATATGGAAAGCAGTAAATCCAGTTGAAAGTGAAAAATGAATGGGTCTCCAGTTCAACTATGGTGTATGAAGTATTTAACTGGTCTGTAAATTAAAATTAACCTGACACTTGATATGAGGAGAGATGACGGCTGCTGTAGTGCTTGACACATTATAAAAAAAAAAGTATGTGAAGACATCTTGATGTACAAATTGTGTTTATGTACTGGAATGCTTAGGAAAGAAAGTTAGTGTTTTGTTTGGAGATGAGTGGTTCTAGATAAATGCAGCGATGAGAGACCAGATCTTAGTGGCAGATGCGGTTGAAGCCCACGGCTCATAGTAAAAGGCAGGTGCATTTGGACAACTTCTCGTTGCTCAGCAGACCATGCTGGGTTGTGGCCAAATTCTGGATCAGGCTCCAGAAGTGCTTGAAGCTGATGCCTTCCCCATCCTTTACTCCCATTTGCTTCAGCACCTCTCCAAAATTATCCGACTGGAGAAAGAAAGAGAGAGAGAGAGATAAACTCACTGGTGTTCACTGGCTTTTTTTTTTTTTTTTTTGAAAACTGACATTTTGTCGCCCTCATGTGGCTTTCTTTACGGCTTCATAATAAATATTCTTTTTCATCTTTTTAGGTTTCGGAAAGATTTTTTAACAGCTTTAACAGTTACTCTGCAAATTCAAATACAGTGAGTACAACAAATGCTAACATATTCAAACTTTCAATTGGAATCGTTTAAATATAATCAAATTATTAAACTTGGCAACACTTACGTACATAATCATATACAAGATTTATATTAATTCTATGCTTAAGATACTTTTTCTCTAAATCATTCCATTCTGTACCGTTTTTCACTCTTCTGTTACAAACACATCACAACATGAACTGTGAGCAGAATAACATCGGCACTGAAGAACAGGATCACTGAAGTATTGTACAAATGTTACAGTACCATATTCCTCAGAGCATTAGCTCTTCATTCAGCTGAAAGAACCACAAAATCTACTATGTCAGAGGCTCTCCCTTAAGCTGTAGAAGGCCTGCCAAAACATGACCTGATACTGACTGTAACTGAAGAGCAGCGTCAGTTTGACTGCAGGAGAAATTATTTATCTTTCCGATCAACGGCAGTCACCATTTTGCTCTCTCAATAGAGCCACACCCAGTGTCCTTCTTGGCTCAACCTGAGGTCAAACTGATCCATGTAATCAGTCCACACCTCTTTCTAAGGCAACAAACTCTGGGAAACATTCTCTGTGAAACCAGCCAATCCCTCAGCCTGAAAAAAAGTTCAACTTTTTTTTTTTTTTTAAAGGGGAGTTGTGGTTGCCAAAACCTTTCCTTAACAAATATGGGAACAACGTCACAGACATTTGGGGATTATATATATTTTACACCTGTATGTATATGACATAAAAACCCATTTTTTGCTACCAAAATAGGTTATACAGATGATAATAATTAAGACCTGCATGCTGGCTTAAAAGTTTAACAAAACTGGTCTTTCCAGCACATGGAGCCAATAATAACAAAGAGAGTGCACTGTGTTTCCTACACAAAGACAAAAGACTAGGAGTAACACACAGGGCTTAAAACTATGCAGAAACGTTTTAATATCCAAATATCATTGTTAACATAATGTAATCAATTAACTGGGTTCCGCTGTAGCATTTTCAAAAATTTAAAATTATGAACAACTGTTACACTATAAGTACACAACGTACAATCACAGGAAATGAGTAATAACAGTTTTGAGTCATTGGTCTCTGCTGGAATGAAGCAGGGGGGTTACCTTGACTAAAGTTGGCAGCTGGGAGGAGAGGAGGTTCTTGAACTCATCTGCCTTCAGCGTAGGCCGATTATCAGGAGAAGCAGCATGGAAGTTTGTGACCAAGGTGTTAATGGCCTTCTCAAGGTCAGAATACTGCAGAATTAAGAGAGTACAGACAGATGGACACATGTTTAGAAGAATAATATAGGTGGGGGTTTTACTAGTATAGTAAACACATTTTAGTTAAAACCAAAATGGTTTTACTCTGCTAGGAGAACCTGTTTAAGTCTCACAAAGAAGTTAAAGAAAAGAAAAGCATTTTAAAGAAAAGCACTCAAGTATTGGAACTTTCAAGAGCCTAGTAGCAAATACACTGATCTGGAGATCTTGCAATGATATTTTTGCTCAATGTCTGTCAATAATTAAACTGGAAAATGTAATGCATGAAGCTGAAAAATGCTATGGTGATCCATACTTATTCCAGTCTGGAGTGTTAATAGCTCTTCTTTTTGTCTTTTATAATTAATTAGGCAATGAACATTAGGACTAAATCAGTTATATGCACCTGTTTCCATACTGATCATTTAACTCTAAAAAATCTTTTAAAAAGTTTGTGTTTTCCTCCCTCCAAGACTATCAGAGCACTATCAATGAATGGTCTTTGTAAACTGTCTATTCAAACCTTGTTGCTCTCAGACAATTATCCAGTACAGTACCTGAAATACCGGCATATCAGGCCAAGACAGCCGCCCTCTGAACATTATTTACTTAAGCTGTGCATGTATGATGGAAACCATTTCCCTGCTTTGTTAAGACTTCCACAGCTTTGACCTAAATTACATTTACTCTATGGTGTTGAAATGCATAAAAATGTGAAGCTACGATTATAAAAAGTGTAATATGTAACCCCAATTACACTTTCCCCCTCTTTCTTTAAGTCCACATAGGCAATCTTCCTCTTGAGGCTTCTCCCAGAGAGCAACCACGCAAAGACTCTGATTGATTCCCCGTGCTTTCCATTTCTACACAATGGCTGTATGTCAAATCCTAGTCAGCTGCCTCCTTAGACAGCATTTTTGGGTATCATAGACCAGATGGGGGTGGTTGGGGCTATGTTTAGACACACAGCCGTTGTATCGTTCGCATAGATAGAATTGCGAACGTTTCATTGCAGCGAAGCTCTCGACTCATATGGCTTTAATTATCTTGACGCTGGCCATATTTCTTCTCTGTTAGGGAACTTTAACACAGGACGCGTTCCTGCGTTCAGAAACAGAGCAGCGGAATGTGAACAAACTTAGTGTCTTTGAGAGTTGAATTACAGTTTGCATGCCCTTTAAAACGCAGTGATTGTGGTACAGGCTACAAGACGTGAAAAACAACGAGACACGTCACAACAGTCGAAGACGTCTGTCAATCAGAAAACAGGCGAGGCAAAAAATGCGTCATTGGCACTTGAAGTTGATTGACTTTTCGAAAAAAGAAGAAGAAAGAAAACTGGGAGAAAAAAAAATAGTTCCTTTAACAACAACAAACTACAGAATCTGGACACCGTTTCGGTCAAGTGCGGAAGATTGACGGACAAACGCGAAGTTTTAAGAGAACAATCCGACGAAGCGCAGTTTACGTAAAAAAATTATAAACCCATAACTACGTAAAACCCAAATGAAATGCAAACGAGCAATCACTAATATATAATATAAAGTAAACCACATACCTGTGCCGCCATTTGACGTGATTTGTTTTATTTTCTTGGCTCTAGATAAACTTTACTGTTCTCGTCGTGCAGTGCTCCTTACTCTACACTCTCAGCGTCCCATCGCTTCTGTCACATCTTGGCTGACATCCTGAATCCTCCCACAAAGGAGGAAAAAAAAAAACTAAAAACTAAACCCACCTTCCTTGCCAGTGACTGCTATGGGAAAAATGCCTCCTGTAACTTGATTCTTCAGGACAGTGAACCTAACGGGGCGGAGACGATCGGGTTTCATGGACTTTGAACGCTGAAAAAAAAAAAAAAACTCTGGAAACCCAGGTTTCCGTATGACACATTTTTGTTGATTGGAAAACAGACTTACTGATCCTCTGGGAACACATCTGGAAGCTCTCAGGATAAAAAATCTTTTGCACAACAACAGGGCCCTAGTTCTGAACGTGTGGTTGGGTTTGCATTGCATTGGGTTAGTTTTTAGGCTATTTAGGAAACGTTTTTGTTTTAAAGAACTGAGAAGTTCTGCCAGGTGTTCACTGCTCCTGTATAATGCTTTAGTCAACAGAACTGTGGGTACTGTTTTTTATGATATTCTTTCCAGGAATCCTTCAGAAATACTGTATGGCGGGATTCCCATTGAGCAAGGCGTGTCCCTGGTCAGACCAGAATTCACTGGCTTTGGCTTTCTTTCTCTGCCTGTTTTCTGAACAGTTCTGGTAACGCACAGGCAAGGGCATGCTCAGCATTTTGGGTGGGTGCATTGAGAGTACAACATGACACACCTTTGACAGCATTACATGAGTGCATTACTTGTACAGAATATAGGACAGCAATGCACAAGTGTGTATAATCATGCATATTTACTCATAAACATACTGAGCACTGAATTAGTCAGTCTGTCCTCATTTTCAAACAGTTGCACCCCCATCTTGTGCAAGTTGAAAAATGGTAATTGATACCTAGTGGGCTTTGTATAACTAACTCGTTTACACAAGAAGAATTACACATTTTTTCATTTTGCCATGTACACATATGAACCCTTTTTAAAAAGAAGTACACTTTAGCATATATACTTCACAAGAATATACTTTGGTGTGTTTTTCAGACACTTAATTACGCGTTATTTACAATTGAATGAAATTGAATAATAGTTTAAATTAATATTAAATGCAGTTAGTTGAAGTGCTTTTCTGACAGTTATGTAAGACTTTATTGTGTCTTTATATGGTATTTCATACTTCTGTTGTTTTGGTTAAAAAAGGTAAATAAGTTTACTGCTAAGTGTATTGACAAGCATTTATGGTAAACTAAAATATAATTGAATGTCATCTATACTCATGCATTTAAATATATTTTTATTTACACATTTGTAATAATGAATATGCAATTTCATTTAAAATATATTAACTTTAATAGTGAATAACACATTACTTTGACATTTGTGTTTTAGTATGCTATAGTCAATATTTGAAAATAAGTGGACTGCTTAAAAATGTATTCATTTGACATTAGTACAAAGTGCACTTTATAAAAGTGTACTTACCTGTGTTAAAAACATGACCTCTCTTTTAAGTGAACTAAAGGTGTCTTTTATTACATTATCTGAAGGTACAGTTTTTTAAAAGTTTGCTTTTATGGTTTGAAGTACACTACAATAGCGTATTCAATACAATTAAGTAGACTTCTTTTTTTCACACAGGAGTACAATGGCCCTTTGTGACTGGCTTACGAAGTGTTGTTGTCGGTTTCTTTACTGCATGTTGATTCTGGTTTGTTACTCTGCTGTTTGTTCCTGTGTCAATTAGAAATAATTGTTGTTTAGCACCAACTTAAAATATATTGTAGATGGTCTCTTTTTTTTTTCTTGCTACACATTTTCATTTAGTGTATGGTGTATTTCTCACTGCAGATGTTAGTTTAGTTAGCTCAATGCAAGTGAGCTGAAATTCTTCACATACCACACAGTTTTCTGATGGCAAGCTGCCATTAGCAGACTGCCTGTTTTACCTGCAGTCCACTGCAAATGTTACATACTTACAAAGAGAACAAATGTGCTTTGTACATACAGACTCGTGTTCACACTTGTATGGGTGTGATGCACAGATTACGCATACTTCAGAGTTTCAGTGTCAAGTATTTGCTCATGAGTGTGTCATCATCTACCTGGTTCAATAAATGCCACACTTTTGAGGATGACTAAAGAGAGAGAGAGCACTGGAATATACAGTTAAATTGATCATGGGATGTTTATTTTGGCAAAACCATTAGAAAATACTAAGTACTACAGTAAAAATACTATGGGGGACTTTTACTATATATATATATATATATATATATATATATATATATATATATATATATATATATATATATATTATATATATATATATATATATATATATATATATATATATATATATATATATATATATATTAGTACTGTCAAACAATTAGTCCAGGTTAGTCGTATTCAAAATACAAGTTTTTTTTTGTTTTTTTTTGTTTTTTGCATACACTATGTGTGTGTTCTGTGTTTATTTATTATGTATATATTAGTACACACACGCATACAGTATATATTTTGAAAACATTTACATTTATATACATGTCTATGTTTATATACAGAAAATGTATACTATAAATAAATATATTAATATATAAACATTTTTCTGAAATATATACATGCATGTGTATTTATATAAATATAAACAGCATACATACATATATTATGTAAACAATTTTTTTATTTTATTTTGGATGCAATTAATAGTTTGACAGCACTGACATACATACAGTAAATATATATAGAGAGAGAGAGAGAGAGAGAGAGAGAGAGAGAGAGAGAGAAAAACAGGAAACCTGAGCACATAAGGTTTAGTTCCCTGTCATCCTAAGAAGGGTTGAATAATGACTGATAAAATATGTATTTACTCTGCCTATTCTGATGCCTATGTCACAATACCCTGTCCTGTTCAAACCTGTGCTAAAGTGAATCTACGAGGCATGACTCTCCCTGTATCCGTTTTGATCCTTTCATCAGTACTGGAGCACAGTTTCCATATTTCTCCATATTTGAGATCTTAGTCAGAGGCCTGGGGCCCACTAGGGGTCTCAACAAACTGTCAGCGGGGCCTCAGTATGACTGAAAATAAGATTTTTCTGTTAAAGAGTGGAAATCCTGCTGCCTAGAGAAAAAAAAAAAAAAAAAAAAAACCTTGGCTCGTGCCCTATTGAAAAAAGGAGCAGCAAAAGTTATGCTTTGTTTGTTACATTGATTTTATCTCCAAAAAGAAGCATAAAGAAGAATAACTGCTGAATGTTTGTTGTTTTAGTGCCAATTAAAGGTGAATTGTTTTAGCTTTACCACTACAGATGTTTGTTGTTGTTTTTATTTATTTTTTTAAAAATTTGTTATTATTATTAAGAATCATAAAATATGAAAAGTAAATAAAAATAAAAAAGTTTCTCTAGCCTCAGAGTGATTACAAATAAACAAACAAATAGGTGATTGGTACTGGAGACAACCCATGAGAAAGCTATGTTGGGGATGTCACAGGAAATATTTAGACAGTTCATACTTAACATCGCACAGGTTTTCAACTCCTACAGATATCAAAACAAGTGCAATTTCGGGCCATAGGTTCAGTCCTGTGTTTTCTGTAGTCATTATCTACTGCAAAACGACCCTACCAGACACCTGAAAGGAAGACCAGGTTTTGCTGAAGTAGTCAGATGAAGGCTAGATTCTGTTGTGATCGTCAGACTTTAAAGATGAGCATCTGGCTGATGATGATCTGGGTCACTCACACTGTGGGAACAGGTAAACAGTTTTTACTCTTTTTTTCACTTAGCAAACATTTAATATGCAGAAGGTAGATGATAATGGATGGACTAGATACATTGATGGGCAGGAATTTTATAGTTATAAAAATTGAATGTTTCTTTATTTTGAAATGTAGTTCTATACAGAGGCATTATGGAAAAGAGATAATAACAACACAATAACAAACATTGCAATCTTTTCACCTAGGGACGAAGCCCTTCATTGTAACACAGTGGCCGACAGTGGCTGAGGTGATGGCTGGAGAAGATGTCATTTTAAACTGCAACATTGTAGAGCTGTACTCCTCGTGTTCAACAGTGGCTTGGCTGAAAGTCATTCCCGAGAACGCAACGATCAGCCTGACCGATAGACTTCAGATCCATCCTCATTACTCGTCCAACCAGTGGACCAGTATTTGTACTGCTGTCATCACCAATACAACAGTGCATGACTCCAGTATGTACTACTGCGCAGCTGTGCACAGCCGCTTTGCTCACATCGGTAATGGATCCAGAGTCATTGTGAAAGGTGAGATATAATAATAATAATCTCTTTAATGTGAATTAATGTATATGGAAGTTAAAAGATAATAATGCTGGCACCAAGCTAAAGGTCAACTTAAAGATGTTTTGAATTATTAGACAATGCACTGGCTAAAATGGATATGCAAAACACCACAAATAACTTTTAGGAGTGTCTTCTTTACAAAAATAATGAATTGCACATTTCTATTCATTTTCTCAATCAAAATAAAATAATAATTTTGTCAACTTTTGCCACTTTATTATTATTGCCATTAATTTTCGGAGTCACTTCTCAGACATCCCAAAAAGGACAAAAACAAATAGGGACCAAAGTCAGCAGATGCCGACTGGAATAACACACTGATTAGACAAACTTTGCAGTTTGAAATGGCCTTAATTCTGAGGTTTGTCTACTGACGTTTTAAAAAGTTGGGTTTTAAAGCAATGCAGCTGAAGTATCTGGTTCCCCAAAGAATCTCAAAGTTTAGTTCATAAACGAACCCATTTCTTTTTTAGTGTGGAGAAGAACATTTGGCTAATCTTAAGAACATTTTTCCACTATAAAGAACATTTTGTGGAAAGGAAAGTTCCCATGGATGTTAAAGGTTCTTAATGAAATCATCAGTGCTAATTTTTATTATTTTTTCTTTCTTTCTCTGTGTTTTGTTGTCTTTGTCTACTGGAAGCTTATGTCACTTAAAAAAATTCCTTCTATGCGCAAGCATATTTGGCAATAAAGCTCTTCCTGATTCTGATTCTAATAAAGAACCCTTATTTTTAAGTGTGTATGTGCCTCACATCTTCATTATGGACTGATTTAGAGTAAACCCATATAACAGCAGCATAATGACTGCCACAAACAGTTCAAACGCTTTATTAGGTTAAGTATCTCTTTCCATTGTAGCCAAATATTTCCCCTAATCTCGTTCCAGAACACACTGTGTTTCCTGTTATTGATATTCTTACTCCGCTGATCACAAACGGTCCTTCGGTCCCTCTTCAGTGTGTTGTGAAGGGGGTCGAGGCTTCTCAAGTTCATGTGTTCTGGACTGTGGAGGGGAAAAAGGAGAAAGGACAGCCAGTTTTGACACATGGGAACGATGGTGTCATCCAGATCACTAGGAGCCAGATCCTGATGACTGCTGAGGAGTGGGAAAGGAAGGTGCAGTGTGTGTGTGTAGTGCAGTTTGGAGGACAGCTCTATAACAAGACCCTTCAGCCACATGGTACAGTAAAACTATAAATCTAACATATGGATTAGCATTTTAGATGATTTCTGAAGGATCATGTGATGCTGAAGACTGGAGTAGTGATGCTGAAATTCAGCTTTGATCACAGGAATACATTACATTTTTAATTATATTCAAATAGCAGCTTTTTTTAAATTCTAACAATATTTCACATTATTACAGTTTTACTTTATTTTCGATCAGATAAATACAGCTTGCTTTGGTGAGCATAAGATACTTAAAAGATCTTACTGGGTTACCTTACCTTACCTTAGGTTACTTTGTTCATTGTTTTTATTTTCTAATTATCATCTGTGTATTGAATATTCTATGATTTTTTCTTTCTTTCTCTAAATGAACTTTTTCATATTTTCTGTCTCCACAGATGCACCAGATGTGTGTTATGCAGCAAAATACATATATTTGTCTGTCTGCTTAATATTTGGTCTCCTGCTTCTGGCAACAGTGATTATTTATAGGCTGGGACGGAAAACCTTTTTGATGATGTCTCTATGAAAACACATATAGTTTCAAAGAGCTTTCAGTTTATGTCCAGTATTTTGCTCTAACCCATTTTTATTTATCAAACTTATTTTGGTATTTGGCATTGCTGTACATCAGATGAAAGAAGGCAACATTTACAAATATTTTGACATCTCTTCCCAAAAAGCATAAGTAATTCTGATATTTATGTTCAGATCGTTATGGATCTTTGATGTTTTGAATAGTGTTGTTTATATTGTGAATTGAAATGGTCAATTTATACTTTCATCCAATATGTTCTGAACTCTGTTTATTCCAATAGACTGAATAAAAACACCTGAATAAAAGAAACATATCGTTTGACTAACTTTTTCTTTAATTTACACAAATCTAAAACCAGAGAAAATAAAATAACTACATATATAAACATATTATTTTCATATATTATGTTATTTGTGATTACCTATAGCCTATAAAAGTGTCAGTTTGATAATTGTAAAGTACAACAACAACAATTATTAGATATTATGCCTTATGTGGCTTCTGTTATGTGTGGCAGGGTCAGGAAGTGATTTTTTTTTTTTTCATTTTCTCAGTATTGTTGTATCTCTGTGTCCTCTTTATTGTGTGGTTTCATGTATCATACACGCAAAATGGTGATGTGGACTTCACCTCACATTGGTTAATGTCCTCTCTTTACTTTGTCAGCGGAAAAAACTTCAGTCTCAAATGTACCACAGTGGAACCTCAAAGATGCATAATTCCGACCCAAAAATTCTTTGGTGGAAGGAAAAAAATTGCTGATTTTGTTCAATTGAAATAGGACACAACCATATGCCACATCACTTCAGTCTTAGATCATGTTCATGTGTTTAGTTAGTAATGTTTTATGTTAAATATATGACTGTTTTTGTTGTAATGCATCAAGAGTGCAACAAAGATGATGTGATTTTGCCGCTTTACTCATCCCACACAGAATTTATGCAGTTCTCATTTTAAATTCTTTCAAGTTTCAATACACCTTGAAAAACCATAGAGTCATACTTATTACATTTCTTATTTAAGCAATATCACATGAGCAAGAGTGCTGTCCTTCCAGCTGTATGCACAAGAACACCGATTCACAGTGGTGCTGTTATTCAGATCAACATACAGAGTTGTTCACTAGAATATAAGTTAATATTGAGTAATGCACATTTTGTAATAATGCCAGTTCCTTTGTTTTTTCTCCACTAACAAAACAAAAAAGCCAGAGCTTAATCAGCAGTTGTGTGAGCAACCCACAGTAAAGTGTCTCAGTCATAAATTAATCTGTTTTGAACTAATAAGATGAGTGAATGATTCAATGACACGTAATGTCTTTCACTTGTTCCTTTCATGAATGAATCAGTGTTTAAATGAAAGGAAATTAATTGGTTGAATGGATCATTCAGTGACTCGCTGTTAGGACAGCCATGAGTCACCATTTACTAGCAAAAACAATAATCTTTAGAAAATTTCACAGAAAAATCCAAGAGGGTCTGGCTGCAGACGTGCACTTGCACTTGTCAGACTTGCATTCTCCAACTTGCACTCTCAGACACTTGCACTTCCACTAGTAACATCACTTGCAGTCTTTATTTTTTATTAAGTTGAATTTTTTTATAACTTTTTGTTTGAATTTCCCAACACTTTATAACAGTAGCCAGGTGGTGAAGACAAGAAAAAATAATCGAAATTACAATATCACTTGCAATCGCTGCTTGCACTTTTTGCAATCGACACAATATACACATTGTCGTATTGACACATATAGTATTTTCCTCACATACCGAAAAATGTGGCATAATGGATAATAAAGGTCAAACTCAATATGCTTCTCTACATTATTAAAATATGTACAGGCAAGCAGGTGAGCCCAGACTAAATGCAACACGTAAAGTTTCGGGTTGAGCATTTTTCCATATAGAATAAACTGTCTACAACTCCGTCTTTGTCCATTATGATACATTATGTGTTTTATTTATGATGATTTTCTATAGGAGGAAAACGTTTAATGTACAATTCTGTACTCGTCTGCTTGCCTGTATGGAGTTGATCCTTTTAAAATCACTTAATGCATTTCATAATGCTATTAGGTCAAGGGTGACCCCCCAGAGTTGGGTCAGGTCAAAGTTTACACTCCAGAGTCGGGTCGGGTCAGGTCACCATTTACACTCCAGAGTCGGGTCAGGTCACCGTTTACACTCCAGAGTCGGGTCAGGTCACCGTTTACACTCCAGAGTCGGGTCGGGTCGGGTCGGGTCACCGTTTACCTCCAGAGTCGGGTCAGGTCACCGTTTACACTCCAGAGTCAGGTCAGGTCACCGTTTACACTTCAGAGTCGGGTCAGGTCATCGTTTACACTCCAGAGTCGGGTCGGGTCAGGTCACTGTTTACCTCCAGAGTCGGGTCAGGTCACCGTTTACACTCCAGATTCGGGTCAGGTCACCGTTTACCTCCAGAGTCGGGTCAGGTCACCGTTTACACTCCAGAGTCAGGTCAGGTCAAAGATTACACTACAGAGTCGGGTCAGGTCACCGTTTACACTCCAGAGTCAGGTCGGGTCACCGTTTACCTCCAGAGTCGGGTCAGGTCACCGTTTACACTCCAGAGTCGGGTCAGGTCACCGTTTACACTCCAGAGTCAGGTCAGGTCACCGTTTACACTTCAGAGTCGGGTCAGGTCACCGTTTACACTCCAGAGTCGGGTCGGGTCAGGTCACCGTTTACCTCCAGAGTCGGGTCAGGTCACCGTTTACACTCCAGATTCGGGTCAGGTCACCGTTTACCTCCACAGTCGGGTCAGGTCACCGTTTACACTCCAGAGTCAGGTCAGGTCAAAGTTTACACTACAGAGTCGGGTCAGGTCACCGTTTACACTCCAGAGTCAGGTCGGGTCACCGTTTACCTCCAGAGTCGGGTCAGGTCACCGTTTACACTCCAGAGTCCGGTCGGGTCACCGTTTACCTCCAGAGTCGGGTCAGGTCACCGTTTACACTCCAGAGTCCGGTCAGGTCAAAGTTTACACTACAGAGTCGGGTCAGGTCAAAGTTTACACTACAGAGTCGGGTCAGGTCAAAGTTTACACTACAGAGTCGGGTCAGGTCACCGTTTACACTCCAGAGTCGGGTCAGGTCACCGTTTACACTCCAGAGTCAGGTCGGGTCACCATTTACCTCCAGAGTCGGGTCAGGTCACCGTTTACACTCCAGAGTCAGGTCAGGTCAACGTTTACACTACAGAGTCGGGTCAGGTCAACGTTTACACTACAGAGTCGGGTCAGGTCAACGTTTACACTACAGAGTTGGGTCCGGTCAACGTTTACACTCCAGAGTCGGGTCGGGTCAGGTCACTGTTTACCTCCAGAGTCGGGTCAGGTCACCGTTTACACTCCAGAGTCGGGTCGGGTCAGGTCACCGTTTACACTCCAGAGTCGGGTCGGGTCAGGTCAGCGTTTAAACTACAGAGTCAGGTCAGGTCACCGTTTACACTCCAGAGTCAGGTCAGGTCACCGTTTACACTCCAGAGTCGGGTCGGGTCAGGTCACCGTTTACACTCCAGAGTCGGGTCAGGTCACCGTTTACACTCCAGAGTCGGGTCAGGTCACCGTTTACACTTCAGAGTTGGGTCAGGTCACTGTTTACCTCCAGAGTCGGGTCGGGTCAGGTCACCGTTTACATTCCAGAGTTGGGTCGGGTGAGGTCACCGTTTACACTCCAGAGTCGGGTCAGGTCACCGTTTACACTCCAGAGTCGGGTCAGGTCACCGTTTACACTCCAGAGTCGGGTAAGGTCACCGTTTACACTCCAGAGTCGGGTCAGGTCACCGTTTACACTCCAGAGTCGGGTCAGGTCACCGTTTACACTCCAGAGTCGGGTCAGGTCACCGTTTACACTCCAGAGTCGAGTCAGGTCACCGTTTACACTCCAGAGTCGGGTCAGGTCACCGTTTACACTCCAGAGTCGGGTCAGGTCACCGTTTACACTTCAGAGTCGGGTCAGGTCACCGTTTACACTCCAGAGTCGGGTCAGGTCACCGTTTACACTCATGAGTTAAGCACAACCACAATTAGACCTCAGGAGTCAAGTCAAGTCACCGTTGATCTTCATGGGCAAAGGCAAGTCACCATTGATCTTCATGAGCTAAGGCAAGTCACCATTGATCTTCATGAGCAAAGTCAGGTCACCAATGATCTTCATGAGCAAAGTCAGTTCACCGTTGGTCTTCATGAGCAAAGTCAGGTCACCTGTCCCAACTGCACGGCTGTGGTGGTCTTCTGCGCCGCCCTGGTGGGCTTCTCTCTAGATCGTACGGCTGTGGTGGTATTCTCTCTGTGTCATGGAGTCCTTATTTTCCATCACCTGGTTTCCTCGTGTTCCTTGTGTTCCGAATTTCTCGTTCCTGTTTGTTTGTTTGTTTCTGGACTGATTTTTTGTTATGACCACCTGCTTGGTTTGATTCTGAATTTTGGAATACCCAATAAACACACACTGCTCTTGGATCTCTCGTCTCCTGTGTCCCGATCGTTACACAAATTATGTTTTTTTAAGGATCATTATTTTGTGTATTTTGTGTAACAGAATACGAATCACTAACTAATTAATTACAACTATTAACAAAACATACTTTCAGTAGCTGATTCAGAAGTGCAAGATTGTTACAAAGTCAGAATTACCTCCTCTTCTAGGTTCATGAAACGGTCGTCCATAAAATGCGTTACTGTTCTGTTGTAAGTAACCTTAAAGATTCCTAAATGCATCTACTTTCAGAAGGCCAAAAAAACCTCTCATTAATCCATAGCCTAATGCAACAATTACATATGTGAATTGTCAAAATTGTATAATTATGGCATTACTTATTTAAATTTTCATGTAACAGCCAGTATTTGTATCTGTATTTGTATCTGTAACAATCACAAATTTATTTGTGAGATAATGATATGGATAAACCAATTCATAGTTATCACTGAACATGTATGCTGTGTTAAACTAAAATAATTATAATTTTTTACAAATATATTTATGCAAGCAGAGTGATGTCATCACAAACGTGTAGTGATCATTTGAACATGACTGAATCAATTCAATGCGCATATTTTCACTTTGCAGAACTCTTTAAGCTTGAACATCTCTAAACATATGTGCCATGCAAACCAGCAAAAGATAAAGATGTAAACAAGTAGAAAAAGTATCTGTATCTAAGCTGATTATTAGCCCACTCTTGAGAGAGAACTGGTTTTGTTTTTGAGATACCGCGAAGCTCAATGTGGCTGTTTGATTGATGAGCGCGCTGTGTTTATTCCATTAATTTGTATCATATCATAGCCTACAGTTTAAATCATTGCCTTTTAAATATGTATAAATAATATCATGTGTATGATGTATTATTATAGATGGTATTACTCCTGAAAAGCTCAGATTTCTGAGAGAAAGTTTACATTAATTCACTTCACACACTATTGCGTGACTTTATGGGTCTGTATATAATATTGCGGTGATCCCCTGTTCGTCTGTCATCTAGCAAACTGTGGACTTTGCCAGCTTTAGCCGATAATTCAGGTATAATTATTCCTTGTCCGTTATTCATTTTTGAAGCCATTATCCATGCCATTCCGAATAAGGTATTCTGCTTCGGGCACAATCCTAATTATTACATTACATATTTTAATTTTACATGCAACATAGATAAAGTCATAGAAAGTAACAGCTACACGCAATTTTGTAATCCTAAAATTTTAGGACACGTTGTACTTCAAACCCTGTGCATGGATTATGGTTAATGCATGCTTGAGTAGCTGATTGTTTCCAATAGCGTCGATTAGGGGTTGAAGTAGTCGATTACTCAACTAATCGTCTAGTCTATGTAAGCCCTATTCAACACTAACAGTGTTACTGAAACCAGCCTTTGCATTATGCGATTATGCAAATATTTTCACATAGTGATATGTGGCATGTTAGAACGAGCCGTTTTAGGGGTCGTGGCAGAGTCTTAACTTTGATAAAAAAATATCTCTTTTGATTTGAGACTTTGCAACTTTACAAATCTTCCTCAAGTACCAAGAGCTTGCAACATCCCATCATATGACACATTTAACATTATTTCATAAAATATAGTTAATTCTGTAAAATCTCAAATGTTGCTACCATAATTTTACGGCAGAGTTCTGGCAACCACAGCTGCTTAATTTAATCAGTTTTAAAGTGCTGCCTTAATAACAATAGCTATAGTGGGATTGTGGTTCAGTCAGTTTTGTAATAGGTAGTGAGTTATATAATGTGTCAGGAATAAAGTAGTTTCTCAGTTTAGATTCTAAGCCTAACATTTTTAACAGCTGAAGAAACGGATGTGAAAATGGGCAGGAAAAGGTGTGTGATTTGTCACACTCAGCACATTTCTCTCAGTTTCTTAGGCCGGTGAAGCTTTCAGACAGCATGTTTGACCTCCTTTTTCTTGTCTTGTTCTGTTTAATTTTGCCAAAGGGTAAGCTACTACTAGGTTTATTTGATTATGCATATCGGTAAGTTTGTAGCCGAAACTAGTGTAACTGGTAAGACTAGCAAAGTAGTATTTCTGATACTGTTGAATTACTAATATTGTGTGGTCTGAATCCGTTTGCAGCGATGGCGCGAACAGTTTATCAGTTTCCCCCATCAGTGAAGGTGAGATCGGGTGAAAGAGTGACCATGCACTGCCAGCTGAGTGAGGTGCAGTCATTCTGTCACACAGTGGCCTGGGTCAGAGTACACCCCGTCAGTGGAACAATAGACATTCTGCAGGACTCAAACATCCCTCGTCAGACTAAAGAGCAGGAGGAAACCAAAGTGTGTCAGGCTTCCATCTACAGAGCAACAGTGCAGGATTCTGGGACGTATTACTGCATTGCTACAGACCGTGAGCAAATGTACCTTGGGAATGGCACAGCTGTCACTGTACAAGGTACTGTATCACAAACTGTTTCAAAAGTTTCTGAATTACCACCTAACATGAAGGTTCTCGAGGTTTGTGTTGATAGGAAAGCTCATGTTTTTATTATACATGTATGTGTCAGTCCTTTTTTGCTCTTTTATCTCAGTAAAGTGTTGTTTATCTTTTCTTCTTTCAGCTGAGAGTGCTGTGATGCCATCTATTGATATCATGGCATTTACCAGCAGTAACAAACGCGACTCTACAGTCACTCTTCAGTGTACAGTCGGAGGATTTGCTTCCTCAAAGGTCTATGTGCACTGGCTCATGGGGAGCAGAAAGGACAATGGAAAAACTTTGTTTGTTTGGGAAGATGGTGAAGAGAAATCTGTGAAAATTCATAATTATGTATCAGTATCGGCTGAGGAGTGGAGGACAGGAGGAGCGTGCACCTGCATTGTGAAGTTTGGTGGATGGGTGTTCAACAAAACTCTGCATTATTATGGTAAATAACTTTTCATAATATCTCTTCATCAGGATAGAAAATCAAATGTTTTAATATTACCTGTCCAAAAACGGGATCAGTGGGATTTTTTGACGGATCTTATATGTATATTAATTTGGATGTTTTGTCCATTTTTAAGAAGAAATGTTTTTGAATCTTTTCTCACAATCCTTCTGTTTTATTCTCTTCCTCAGATTTCCAGGACACTTGCTATCCTTTTGTCTGTGTAACCAGACTTTTTGCACTTGTCACTGCTCTGCTCTTTTTAACGACCTCATTAATTTTAGCAAGACGCTTCTAAACCTCAGAAATTATGTATTTGATCCTATGACAGGAAAACATCGAACAAATGTTGATTTGTTACAAATAAATGTAAATGTGCATACAATTTCTCTCTCACTTGCTTTCTCTCTGTATACAGTTGAAGTCAAAAGTTTACATACAGCTTGAAGAATCTGCTAAATGTTCATTATTTGACCAAAATAAGAAAGATCATACAAAATGCTTTAAGCTTTTTCAGATTTTTTTTTTAAATTTTACCTTTCAGAAGCTAAGATACTTACAAAATAAGTTACATTTACCCTGATTTACCCTACAAATGCAAAAAGTTTTCACACCCTAGCTGAAAAATCCCTCGATTTTCTTCAGTGTGAAAAAAATTAAGATCATACAGTCATTGTTGGAAAGAGTTCAAATATATACTGTAAAAATGCTGGAAGCCCAAAGAATTTGTGGGACCTGAAGGATTTAATTATTTATTTATTTATTTTTGAAGAACATCAGGCAGTTTAACTGTTCAGGACTCATGTCCCTTGTTTGGGACTATGATTAAAAAAACAAAAACCCAGCTTATTCAGTTAACAAAATATTAGGAATCAGGGGTATATAAACTTTTGAACAGGGTCATTTTTATAAATTAAACTATCATTTTCTCTTGTTGAATGGATGTATACATCTTTTATGTGAAATATCTTATTCAGGTCAGTACTAAATAAAAAATAATATGCATTTTGTATGATCCTCTTATTTGGTAAATAATTTACATTTGGCTGATTCTGCAAGGGTATTTATACTTTTAACTTCACCTTTATAAAATATATAAAAATGTAAAAGTAGTAAATGTGTAAGCAGTTTCTCAATATATGAGAGATTAAGTCTGAATAAAAGCATAGATGGCACGTATCAACAAGTCATGACTGCCATCCTATTGCTTGCTTATTTATTTATTTATTTGCATTTAATTATTTTAATTTATTGCCAAATATGCACACAGCTTATATATATTCCTGAAGGACATCCAATAAGTCATTTGTGTTTTTAAGGTGAAGTTAGAATAGCTTCTGTAATACTAAAAAGGTGAAAAATAATGTACTTTCTGAATGCTTGTCCATTATGAAAAAAGTAACAAAGGCACAAAGTACACACACATATGACACAGGGCCAATAATAAAATAAATATCTCAGTCATCTGTTCCTTAATATGGAATCTATAAGCAGACAGACTTTACATAAATAAATATTTACAAAAATATTTCACTGTAAAAATCACCAATGACATTTTATCCAGATTCTACTATTGTGATGAATGTAGAAGAAAAGTTAGGCAGACCTGTGTCTCATTACTCTTTTTCAAAGTATTTTAAAAATCCCTACTTTTAAGGGGGAAGTTGTGGCTTAATGGTTAGAGTGTTGGACTTGCAATCCAAGGGTTGTGGGTTTGAGTTTCGGGCTGGCAGGAATTGTAGGTAGGGGGAGTTAATGTACAGCGCTCTCTCTCCATCTTAAATAACACGACTTAGGTGCCCTTGAGCAAGGCACCGAACCCCCAACTGCTCCCCGGGTGCCGCAGCATAAATGATGCCCACTGCTCCGGGTGTGTGTTCACAGTGTGTGTGTGTGTGTCCACTGCTGTGTGTGTGCACTTTGAATGGGTTAAATAAAGAGCACAAATTCTGAATATGGGTCACTATCCTTGACTGTATGGCATGTCACTTTAATATTTTTATTTTTTTTAATTCAGAGACAAACTGTGTTTAAACAGTGTAAAGTTTGTTATAACTGTTTTTACAAATCCAAAATGACAGAAGCAGGGAACATTGGATAATATAGCAGGATTATAGAATAGAAATGGGCTGTGGCTGAAACCATGAGCTCAGAGCTCGTGAAGCGCCCTCCTGTGGTACACAACACTGACATCTAATGCTATTTTGGGCGCACCCTCACATGGCGTCATTCAGTAAGAATGCAAAAAGGCGTTATACTGGCAAACCCATGCAGGGACAACAACTAACGCGAGACACACAAAACATTATGATTTCAAAGACAGTGGTGTTAACAAATTTCATATGTTTTATGGGATTTTGATTGTAACTATTTCTTATTGAATTTAATTTTTATTATTATTTATTATTATTATTTGGAAAACTGTGTAGACAAACTTCCTCTGAATTAAATTTGATTAGATAAGGGCTATCTTAGGTGCTACTCCATAATGAAAGATTATTTAAGCCTATAATTAGCCATGTCTTCCCATGATACAGGTGGGATCCTAAATAAAATTAGGAATTCTATTTTGCAAACGTTATTGTTAAATGCTTGCATGGTCTGTGGTGAGATATTTGATTAGCTACAGCTTCGCAAAATCATTCATTGGTGTTTGGAAGCCTCAGAAAACAGTTCGGACTGCAGTTCATTCACAGTGTGAAAGGAGGAGACAAGGAGGATTTTTATTCAACTGATTTGGAGCCTTACACTCTAAAAAATGCTGGGTTGTTTCAACCCAACTTTGGGTCATATAAAGACTAACCCAGCTGTTGAGCTAAATTTTGTAATAAAAACCCGAAACTTGGGTTAGAGTGTGTTATTTTAAATACCACTGAATAATATTTATTTTAGAAGTTTGAGAGGAAAGGGAGGCTGACTATTTTCTCTCTGGGGCATCAGTGGCAAATGTATACAGTTTTTTACTACCTCGGGTGCTACACTATATTAGAGTGTATTATAAAGCAATAAGACCAGAGAAGCCGTGGTTTACAGTGAATTTATAACGGTTAAGGGGCATTGTTAGGCACGGCAAGAAGCTGAAACCCCCCCTTAGCTCTTATAAATTCACTGTAAACCACAGCTTCACAGGGCTTATTGCTTTTAGAAAACAGTTATTCCTTATATAATCACAAAATAAAACAGAACAAATAAAGTGTAATGATATTAATAAACACCAAACAATGTAGTTCCTCTGTGATTCCAACAAAGTGGTTTCCAAGCAGCACACAGAAGTAAACAAAGTTGTATGTTTGTAGAGTATTTTACAACAGCTTCGAACTTGGTTCAACCAATCAGAATCAAGGACTTAAACTCTCCATTTATAAAAACTACGCTGGTGGAATAAAGGAGTTTAAAAGTCTGTGGTCATCAGCTCTAAGGATCAGGCACGTGCAGACATAGACATCAAAGGGGGCTTGAGCACCTGACCTTTTTATTCCTGGAGAGAAAGTGCCCTTTTTTCTGGGGTGCCTTTTTTTTTTCTTTCGAAAAAATTATATATATTCCTGTTTGCGCACAGCTTCCCTGTCAATCAAATATATTTATTGAAGAATAGTATATCTAAATATCAGGTCAGGAGTTCTGAAGCGCTCATTGAGCTGATGATACTGCGCATGTGTGATTCATTGTGAAGCAGACTGACTCACAGCTCGTCTAAACGAACTGGTTCTTTTGGTGATTGATTCTGAACTGATTCTGTGCTTATGTTATAAGCGTCGGTAAACTGAAGGCTTGAATTAAGGGCAGTCATCGCTAATGGCATCACATCGAGCGCAAAAGAACCGGTGAACCGTTTTTTTTTTTTTCAACTGGTTTATTTGATCGAATTGTCCGAAAGAACCGGTTCACTTGAGCACCTGCTCCTTTGCCCCAAAAATTTAGTCGTAAATAAAATGACCAATATGTTGACCTTTCACCTGACCGGGAAAATTCCTCAGGCCGCACGCGCATTTTTAATTGCTCAAAGATATTTTCAGAACCGTGGCAGCTGGTAAGTGGTGTTTCATTCTCAGCGAAGTGATTTTGATGTTATTATTATTTTACAAGAACGATGTGATGTGAGAACATGCAGATATGTTACTGTGTGTAGCTTGTAGTGTAGAAGTAACAGTAGCGTGCTGTTTGAGGGAGAAAAGTTTCACAGGCATCGAAGGGTCTGGTCTTTTTTATGTTATTTGACTAAACTTTTATTATATTACAGTACTTATTTATTTTTTAATACGTCGAGTGCCTTAAAAATAATTATCACAATACTGGTTAGGCTTATTCAGGTTTTCTCATTCTCTGAATTATCATTATAAAAATAAAAACAATTCAGGAATTAATTATATAATTATATTTTAAATGTGACGCAAATATATATTTTTTCTACAATAGCAACAGTGCTTTCAACAGCAAGACCACTTTAGCCTGTAAACTCAATAATATCTCTCTGGAAATAAATGTAAAAATATCAGTGTCAATAAAAAATGCATAATATACCTGACATCAAAGTGCAGTGTGAAGGAGATGAATAACAAATGTGGCCTGTCATTTGTTTACATTGCAAAGGTGTTCAATTTTAGAGAATAACAACTACAACAGTAATAATAATATTAATCACTATATTCCAGTAGATCATTTTTTTTATGTTTTGTATCAATATTTAAGGTGGACTTATTGATTAGGTGCAAGAGTAGTAGTGATGGTTAAAATAATAGATTAATGCTGAAACAGAGAAGAAAAAACCATCAGGTTGGGACAATTTAAGACATTTCAGTTTCTAATCCCAGAGCTATTATTATTTTAAACTTAAAATTGTCTTCTCTATTGTTTCTTTGCTTCAAAGCATTTGCTGCTGTATCAATACATAACCATCCATATCGATACGTGAATCCGCAAGGAATGCATCACAATATATTGCTGTATTGATATTTTGAACAGCGCCATTTAAAACCTTGTTCCATGTGCCCCTTTTATACTTTGAGCACCTGCCCCTCCAAAGGTCTCTGCACGGCCCTGCTAAGGATCACTCCTCAAGTTTTGCTGACATGTTTCTTTCCACATTTGGAAATTATGAGAAAAATAAAAACTAAATCTTGTTTTCTATAGGCTATATACTGTATATGTCAAGAATAAATGTTAACACTTTAGATTACGAAGCACATTTTCACTATTAAGCATTTTCCCTCAATAAAATTCTAATTTTCCTCTTGCAGCCAACATGCTAGTAAAATGAATGCAAAGCAACTAGTGAATAATGTTCCCTGATCTAAAGTGTTATATAAGCTACTGAACAGAGTGAAATAAGTTGTTATTTACTGAAAATTCTGCTCAAATCTATAGCTCCCAATCCCATATCTCATTTGTGCATGCTCATAATCAAACGTAACGCCTCAAAACTGCACCAGAATAAAAGTTCAATCCCTTTTGCTTCCTAACAAAGTCATTTCCATTCCAAATGAGTAAAGGAATTTAAAAAAAGAAGAAAAAAATCACACTTTATTTGGGAATAAGAGAAGATATAATTATACAATAATATAGATTATTCATATAATTTTGACTCAAGAACAACTCTATATTAAGTATGAAAGATGTTTGTTCATCCACAGAGAATAAAAGAAAGTCAGATCAGAGAGTACATTAATTGGTGTACCATCATCATCATAAACATGGAGGATGCTAATTTTAATGTAATATATTGTCATTTTTAGTAATTGTTAGACAGAGTAACATTCCTTTCAATAACACTGATCTCCAGTGGTGCCCTGAAATAAAGGAAACAATATCTGAAGGACACATCAGAGTGTTCTTAACGATTGACTGTTTCTCATAACAAATATAATTAAAAAGCATTTACAAATTTAAATTTTACCTTTATTGTTTTGCTGGACTTAAATTCATCCCTAAACTGATTGGATCCACAGGGTAAAACTAGACAAAATTAATGAATTAGTTAATAGCATTCACACCAAAACTACACATGACAGTCATATGACATAATTTTTGACTTCCCTTGTATCGATAAATCTAAACAAATTTTCAGAATGTTTTTTATTTATTTATTTTTTTATACAAATTCACCAATAACTATTTAGAATGAACATTTAACAAACAATAAATATATTTACATATAATTATTAGACTATACCATGCTTACCTTTACAGATGAAATGTCTTCATTCCCTGTACTCTGTTTGCCTGTTAAAGGGAAAACACAACATGACTTTATTTAATAAAATATCCAGGTTATGTGTTAGGATGTAGCTACAGGCAGATTTAGTGCACTAGATGAATACATATCTACAATACACACAGAATAGAAACAGCCTCAGTTTACAGTAGAATTCAGAAAAAGTTTTAGACATAATTTTGCTTGATATATTGATCCTGTAAGTGTTTTATCATATGCATATCTAAGTTTTGTAATAGAGAAAGTTAAATGGAATTTTATCATTTTTACAATTAAAAAAATAATAATTGTAAAAGTACTTTTGTAAATGAACCATGTATTTTTTCGTTTGTTTATTTTTACTATTTATTATCCTGAGAATTACACAGTTTTACACCATATCACCAACAGGCTTTTTAAATCATAATGTTAATAACGGAAATAATTATGCATTTCATATATTTACATATTTTTGTTACTTAGTTATTAGTTTGTTAAAATTCCTTAGTGGACTCGATAGCAATTAACCAGTTTCCCAGATTAATTTAAATGCTTACCTTGGCATAAACAAACAGAGAAGACCACAGCTACAATCAGCAATACTGCCCCGCAGCCACAGTACACAATCCACAGAGGTCTTTGAGTCAGTCCTGAAAGATTAACCATCATCAGAGTATGATCAATAATTAATTCACCAATGATTTAGCATGTACATAGTTTTATAGTTAACACAAGGACTTTGTCTTTTATATTTATCTAATGTAGCTTGCCTGAATGTACAAGAAGTGTTTTTTTCCCCCACTTGTTTATACAACAGATATTACATTTCAATTTAGGGTTAACTCTTTAGTATAGGGATCACTTCTATGTGCTTTTTAGCATTCCTATAATTAACATACTGGCTGTTTATGAGTACTTCTAAAGCACATTTTCTGCATGACAATATTCTACACCCCTAATTCTAACCAGTACATAAACATAACAACTACCTTACTAACTATTTATTAACTATTATTAACTATTAAAAACAGCAAATTAAGTTAAGTTAATGGTTTGTTAATTGAGCCTTAAAATAAAGTGTGACTAAATTTTTTTATAATTTGCACTTTCAAATACATTTTTGCTATTTAATCAGAGTTTTGACAGGTGTTTGTAATAAAAAAAAAACACTGGCTGAAAAACAAAAAGAAGAAGAAAAAAAACTAAAGATAAAAATCCATTAATTTGCCTTTTAAATGAAAACTTTATAGTAACTTCAACAATTTGAGCGACAGCTGCTCTGTTTTAAGAATTCTGAAAATAAAGAAAATTAAAGAGGGCAATAATGTGTAACATTTTTCTGATGTTTCTCTGCAGTTTTTATCATTTACGCACCGCTTCGGCTCAGAGTTTTGGAGAGGTTCTTTCCCTCATTTTCAGCAAAACACTGAATTTCATCGGCTTCATTCCACTCCTCTTCAGAAACAGAGAGATGAGCTCGAGTGAATTCTGTGGCTGAATCAGTGTTGTTTGTCCAGGCAGACTCGGTCCATCCAGCTCGCTCCTTCTGTCCAATCATCCAGAACACACGCACCTGAGACGGGACAAGTCCAGTCACGAGACACTGCAGTGATACCGATGGAGAATCAGGTTCATGTGGTGTGTATAAGATGGAGAGTTCTGGTTCAGATTGATCTCCAGCAGGGACAATAAAGACAAAATATCATTTGTTTTAGGAACTGTGACCCTAGAAAAGATATGGAAGAGATTTCACATCAAATTTACCTTTTACGATCACCCTGCTCCCATTGCCGACGACAGCCATATCCATAAATCTGCTCATGCAATAGTACAAGCCTGAATCTGTCTTGGTTACGTGTTTGAGAGTCAAAACACAGGTTTTACCATCAGGCTGAAGGACATTATTCTCATAGCTACTATTGACTGTCGTGAGTTTTCCAGTCCGTAGATTCATCTTTTTCCATGCAGCAGAGGTATAGCAGTACATAAGGGTCCGCTCAAATATACATCTTAACTCTACAGAACCACCGACTGAGACGAGTGTGAGTCCTGGAGACTGAGTCAAGACGAATGAGTGAGTAGCTGCAAATGAGAGAATAAAAATCAGGTTCACAGAGAATATTCTAATTGATTAAATATTGTTAATGAGGAATTAAGATGTGATGAGATTGATAACTGGCATAGGCTTACTTAGTACAGAAGAAATGCATAAAATCCAACAGCACATCCAGGCACCCATATTAACAGTTTGAAGCCTCTAATGCACCGTTTAACATTACCACCAGTCACAATCTTAATGCAACATGGTGTCAGTACACAAGATTTTGACTGAAACCACAAGGGAGAAAAAAAAGCTCACCAAAGGGTGGCCCTTCCTGTAGCAACAGCGAGAGAAACATATATTTATGCTGCAAATCACGGACTCTGTACAAAGTTAAAGTAACTTACTTTGATGGTAATATCCATTTTAGCAAACAGGCTGCAAAGTAGCACTTACAAACTGTTTCATGTTTCATATACTGTAGAAGTGGTTATGGTTTGATCTCACATTTAATACTGTTTGATGTACTGTTGTTCTTTACATTTACATTACATTTAGTTGACGCTTTTATGCAAAGCGACTTACAATTGCTATATATGTCAGACGTCGCACACCTCTGGAGCAACTAGGGGTTAAGTGTCTTGCTCAGGGACACATTGGTGTCTCACAGTGGATTCAACCCGGGTCACTCACACCAAAGGCATGTGTCTTATCCACTACGCCAGAACTGGAGTATCAAAGTCATCCTAAATTCTATTCTGAATGACACACAATCCTGTTACAGAGACAAGAGCTGCAGAATAATGGTCATTTATCACAAATAGTATATTTAAGTAATCTACACTGTTATAAAATATATTCTGGTACTTTTATGCCAGGACATTATTCCTTTATTTTACAGAAATGTACAAGCAATGAAGTGCGAAATTTTGAAAAACAGATAAACAAAAATTAACTGAACAAAACTCATTCAAATTAATACACATTGTGCCTTATTTTTTCAGTTTTTTTTTTCAATTATTTTAATGGATTTCTTTGTGTTTTCCGCTGCAAAGTTGATTTTTTTAAGAATTGACCATGACACAGGAGAAGGTCCCTCCATGTGGATATCGATGAGGTTTACTCCTCCTGACTAAAGAACATAAAATAGGGCCTTTCACACCGCTTTAGTTCCACAACTAACAGTACTAAAGTACTGGGACGATTTTGCACGAACTATTTCCCAGCACCATTTAAAGGGTTGCATCTGTTGCATGTGTAGGACGTGGTGTAAACCGGTTGACAGCGACAGGAGGATGGAGGACGCTGTGATCAGAGCTGTGTTTTTGTTGTGTCTCATGGGTTTCACAATAATGGATATGGAATATGGATGTATAAATAAAGTGATTGAAAGAACAGAAAGGAGGATTAAGAATCTCCATCGAACAACTATCAGTGCTACACTGTAAAATAAAAACCTTTACATTTACAGTAAAATACTGCCAGCTGCGTTTGCCAGAATTTCACCGTAAAAAGTATAGTAGCAACATTATAGGTTTTACAGACTTAACTTAATTCACAATAAAATACCGTATTTCATTAAATGATGTAATGTTATTAAACAAACATATTGAAGTACTAATATCTGTTTTAAACTACTGTAATGCACTGATAACCACCAAAAACTGGTGGTGGTGCGAAAGTCACATGATGAATCAAAAACAGTTTTTCTACGAGCTGAGAAATGCAATACTTATATATAGAAGGTGCACAGTGTCATTCACACAAACACTAAACACCATCATGGTGACACACATGGTACTGAAATAATGCAATAAACATTAATTGAACAGATTAGGTGTAAGATGAAATCCTAATGTACACAACTGGTAAAAAAAACTAATAAGAAACATGTGAAATGTCATGCGGGGAATTCTGGGAGTGTCAAATTAAGCTTTTTCACTGTAAATTATAAAAATAAATTTTAAAATCCCTTCCAAAATGCATATTTTTTAGAGTATTATAATGTAAAATTACACTAAAATGTAATTACATTTATTTACCGAATACAGTATGGAAACTTAACCAGTTAACAGGTTTTTATTGTAGTATTTTTACAGTCTTTTAATGTTAAAATCACAATATTTTTTTACAGTGTACATTCGCTACAAGTGCCTGCACTTCAGCATCCGTATATTTATCACTGTTCATCATAATAAGTTTGTTTACAGTATGTTACACTGTGTTTTATTCGATCGCATTTGACCAATCAATGTGTTCTTACATCACGGTTAGGACCAGTTGTGCTGGTTAAAGCCTGCTCCGGAGTAGGAGCTAATTTGGTTCTGGAAAAAGACAGTCTGGTACTAAAATCACACCTAATCCCTGTGCTACTATGAAAAGGTTCCTGAGGTGCTAAAGGCCCTTATCTACCCAAAATAGAGCCAAAGGAGTGTGGTCAGGTTTCTCTGAAATGTATTTTATACAATTTATGCATACAATAAATTCTAAATAAATTAAAAGAATAATAATATTTATAAACAATATTATTATTATAAATAATAGTAATGATTTCATTTTATTTATGAATATAAATTAATTTACATTTATGGAATACAAATAAATGAAAAAAAAAACATACATAGAGAATAAAATTATCTATTTATTAAGTTTAATACAATTTATTGATTAATGGTGTTTGCTATAGGGCAAGAACAGCAAAATAGCAAATATTGCTCACAGTATTAGGGATTTGAACAAACATTTATTATTATTTTAATGGATTTCTTTGTGTTTTCTGCTACAGGTTAAGAAGCTGTTCTTCTTGCCGTTTAACTCTCTGCTTTCTGAAAATCTTTGTACAATTTGTTTGCAGTCACTTGTTCAGATCTAACCACACGGGTGTGAGATGAAAAGAGCAGCATGGTGTAAGATGGCCAATGCTCAACACCCACACCCTCACTCTCAAACTGAGAGTACTGTTCCTCCACCTGCACCTCAGACAGAAACATCTGTGTCAAGATAGTAAATATATTATAACTGCATGTCAAAACAAGACACACAAAACTCTTAATTTAAGTAATTTAAAAAAATCCACCTTTAATACACAACATACAATTAAAAATACTAAAAGTATGTTACTTTCTTAATTCAGAGTTCACATTCATTTATCCTGACTCTAAGATCTGTAAATCTGCATAATACAAAAGAGGAAAACTAGTCAATGTAATAGCTGTTCACAATTCTGCTCTAATTCAACGTTATGTGTCAATATGTCAACACTAACCTATTTTTCATTAGCCTATATAATGTTTTATTTTGAATGCTTTGTTAATAAAGATGTGCAGACTAGTTTAATTGATCATCTGAGTATTTCATAACTCTCAGTGTGGATATTGACATACTGTAGGGATGGAGAACATTAGATGACAATATTAGGCAAAATTCAGACAGTTTTATATCAAGGCTTAAGTAATGCCAGTGGAGTCGCTGCAACAATGGACAGTGAAAGTAGTTTTGCATCTCTGTTTCATGAGACCTTTGTCTCTTCTAACATCCTGTTATGCCGCTTCTGTCTAACCACAAGGTGTTAAATGAGAGTGTGAAGACTACAGCAAGAGGCCATACACTTTCCTGTTTCATTCACTGTGAGTTTTTAACCCTCTCGGAAAAAAAAAAAAAAAAAGTAAAATGAAAAGTAACATTAAGATTCATTTTAATTTGATGGGCCACCAGGGAAGAAAAGTTGAACTGTAGCTTTGCTGTTCAGTCCTGCACATATCAGAAATGTAGGAAAAGAGATCTCATGATAGTTAACAATGCTACCATTTAGTGAATTTATGTGATGTAAAAACAATAATACTAAATATTATTGTAATTTAAAAATTAAGTTTTTTCTTTATTATCACTTTTAAATTAAAATTTATTTGAACGATTGCCAAATTTTCATATTAAAATTGTTTCAGAGATTTCAGAAATAATTGTACTAGCTGATTTGCTGCTCAGGAAACATTTACTTTTATGATGTAGCTTATGAGGAGCATTATTAAACAAATTTTCAGGAGGACAATTAAAAAAAAAAAACAACAAAAGAAGATAATTATAAAAACAAACAAATAAATTAAACAGTTCCTAAGAAATATTCATGAACATGGACATAATAAAACCAGAACAGGCAATCGTATTATTTTAAGATATATGAGTTAAAAATATATATGATTTCAGGAATTAAATGTTTTAGCATACTCCAACATTTCCTCTTCCCCGCTGAAAAACAAAGAAAGAAAAACTCAAGTCCATGCAAAAATGATCCTAACTAGTGTATTTACAAGTTATATAAGTTTGCAAGGGAACTTTGCTGTTTCATGTAATTCATATAATTACAAATTATGCTTTTGTATTACCTTTATTCTCTTGATGGACCAACATCCTGTCCATGACCGATAAGATCCCCGAGAAACACAGGACAAAATATTTACATTATAAAATGCAAGCTGAAGTATATGAAATTACCAATAGATTTGCTTAATTAAAAGTTTGCAAAGTATTATTTCCCCCGATCAAATATTTGCAATTTTTCACACTCTAAAGATTTGTTTATCTGTTGTGTGTTTGCTTGAAGGAATGGTTTGCTCCATTATTTATATTATTTGCCAATTAAGAAATATAGTGAATTATGAATAATGACAAATATTGACAGCTCAATGCAACAATCAAGAGATCCAGAGAGCCATGTAATAAAAAGGAACACTTTTAAAGAATCTACATTTTTATTATTATTATTATTATTATTATTTCACAACATTCATGACCTCCTCTGTCAAGCTCCAAAGAGGACAAAATTTAACACAATTAATTAAAGTGATACAAAATGTCCAAGACAAAAACTGTGAGGACCAGACCAAAGTTTAAGCCGTCATTACTGAAAATCTTTAATTTCCTATTCTACACATTTGAACATGGTTGTCTGCATTCAATTAAAATATACAGGAGAACAGTCCCAAAGATTTTCAGTCTCACTTTGTTCCTCGCACAGGACTATCATATAACTTCAGAAGATTTAGGAAATCATTTTAAATAATTGTAAATAAATAAATGTAAAAAAAAAAAAAAATTGGTATAGACAACTTTTTTAGGTAGTTCTGTTTAGGTACTGATCAAATGCTAAAACCTTTACCAATATCACCAATAAAAGTACTGTAACATACCCATATTATATATGCACAGATTATTTGGCTTAAACATACCGGTAGATTGCATTTATCATGTAGTTTTTGTAAATAAATTAAATATTGCTACATCAATCCATGTTCATATTGTATGATAGATATTTGAAATCTGTTTATTATTTAAATAATATTTCTTCTGAAACAGCAGAAACTGATTTTTTTTTTTTGTGATTCACTTCAATGTTCATCATCTTCATTTCTGTCTCCTACCATAACAGATGGACTCTCTTCTCGAAGTGTGTTCTGTTTACCTGATAAAGAACAAATAAATAAACATTCATTTGTTTGCTATTTCCTTCCCATTGTTTCATGTATTATTGCTATTACTGCAAATATTAGGTGCATTAGACTATACAGTTTTTGCTTTGAAAGGTCATTTTACCATATGAAATTTTGCGGTGGGCATCTTTTCTCATGAGCCTAAAATGAAATACATATTTGGTTCAGATACTTTGTATTACATTAATAGTACAGTTTATAAAGTATATTTTGAAATACTGACCGTTTGGATTTTTTGGTCATCAACATATCTGAGAAAATGTTATAGAGAAAATGAAATGTTTTACTGAATATATTATGAAGAAATTATTATATTATAAAACTCTCACCAGCTGGAAAATTTCACCAAAGTATGCACTTTTGTATTTTAATTTGTGAAAAGTTATTGCTTGATGTAACTAGAGTTTTAAAATGTATATCCAAATAATTTTAGGTTCTGCATTAGTTTATGAATTGTGCACATTACATAGCCTATATATTTCCTTCAGAATAGTTAAACCAACATATGAATATTTTGAATGATCTCCTAAAAGGCTGATGTATTAAATACAAAAAATTTAAATAAATAAATAAATAAGCTCAAGCTATTTGTATTCCAATGTTTTTTCCTCTTTCCTGTCGTGTTACTCAGCATTGTGAAAGTTGTAGGCTATGGTCTGTTTGCCAGACAAGTTTACTCATACAATCAAACAAACCTGACAAAGAGGAAACTGTGAACTGTATAAAGCTTAATCAATATAAGTTCAAACTTATTAAATTAAATAATAATAATTATACGTATTAGTATTTGCTAAATGAGTGGCATTAAATTCTTACCTCTGTATAATCCCACAGACATAATCAGAGTTAGAAGTATGGTCAGGAGCGCTGCCACACAGCCAGAGTACACAAGCCACGAGATGATTAAAGGTTCAGCTCCTGAAATATAGCAATGAGCATTATAGGATTTATATCTGGATATAGGTATCATTAATTACTTTATGTATGCGTTAACATAGTGTTTTCATCATTATAGGCTATAACATTTTCTACCTATTTCGTGAGGTTTTTGAAGACATTTTTCTACAGTGATTACATTGAAATGTAAATTTTTACTGGACTGACATTTTTACAGTGTGTGGAAACTGTGGAAACTGAGTGGAAAATATCAGGAGGAGACCTGACATTTCTGTCATGTCGTGTCTCTGAGACTTTCATCATTTACGCACCGCTTCGGCTCAGAGTTTTGGAGATGTTCTTGCCATCATATTCAGCAAAACATTGAATTTCACCGGCTTCATTCCACTCCTCTTCAGAAACTGAGAGATGAGCTCGAGTGAATTCTGTGGCTGAATCAGTGTCGTCTGTCCAGCCAGACTCGGTCCATCCAGCTCGCTCCTTCTGTCCAATCATCCAGAACACACGCACCTGAGACGGGACAAGTCCAGTCACGAGACACTGCAGAAGATACTGAACTGATGGTGAATCAGGTTCATGTGCTGAGTGTAAGATGGAGAGTTCTGGTTCAGATTGATCTACAGCAGGGACAATAAAGACAAAATATTTTTTTTTTATGAACTGTGACCCTAGAGAAGATGTGGAGGAGATTTCACTTCAAATTTACCTTTTACGATCACCCTGCTCCCATTGCCGATGACAGCCATGTCATTAACTTTGCTCATGCAATAGTACAAGCCTGAATCTGTCTTGGTTACGTGTTTGAGAGTCAAAACACAGGTTTTACCATCAGGCTGAAGGACATTATTCTCATAGCTACTATTCACTGTCGTGAGTTTTCCAGTCCGTAGATTCATCTTTTTCCATGCAGCAGAGGTATAGCAGTACCTTAGGGTCTGCTCAAATATACATCTTAACTCTACAGAACCACCGACTGAGACGAGTGTGAGTCCTGGAGACTGAGTCAAGATGAATGACTGAGTAGCTACAAACAAAAATATGATAGAAACAAGCTCAAAATGGTTCTATTTTTTTTAAATATTATGACCAGATTATTAGATCAAACAATTAAAAGCCTTTGGAACTAATAAAAATACAGTTTTTATAACGTACTTAAATAAAAATGTAGGGCAAAATGTAAAAGAACAACAACTTACTGTTCGAAGCTAGAAAACAGGAACATAACAGTATCAAACAATCTGTACATATAGCCATGTCTAGAAGAATATCTGATGTACAACTTTTAACTTAAAAAAGGCAATCAGTGAATCGCCTCCCATGCAGTTTGACTGAAAGCGGCCTGCAAGGAGAAACAAATCAAGAAAGTAAAAACTTACATGTCTCCAGTGGGTGGACCTTAATTGCCTATATAAATCACTTGTGCAAAAGCTAGGCCTGCACCTGCTGTGGATTAAAGTTCCACTCTGTTTAGGTTGTGCATTACAGTCGCCCAGTGGTCAGGGGCTCTTGAAGGTGCTAATTAGTTTCATGATGCTTTCAGGTAAGGATGTTGTCCAGAATAGATAGAAAAGCATTTATGCTTAATGATCTTTCCGGAAATGGGGTCAAAGAGCCATAATGCATGAATTCCATACCTCCCATATTGACTGCTTAATGCACTTCTCTGTTACTTCATTATAGTTTCATTACCATGGAAATACATAGCCAGGCAATGCGTCACTTTTATTTATTCCATACATGTTGTGATTGTCATGACATAACCTGAGCTTACGAACTCTCAGAGTCTATAGGAAATTGTGTTAGTGTGCTATTGCTAACATAAACAAGCCTCCTAAGTGATATAGGTTTGATCCCTCAGGTTTATATACTTCATATATCATCCACAAAGACACTGTTGCTCTGTATTGCACTGTTTTTTTTTTCTTTGTTGCACACAGATCTACAGATATTTAGAAAGGTCACTGCAGACTGAGCAGGTGTTCTTCTTGCCGGTTGACTCTACTGTGTAAGAAAATCTGCTGTAATTCTGAATGCAGTTGCATGTTTTTGATCTAACCACACGGGTGTGAGATGAAAAGAGCAGCATGGTGAGAGGAGAACAGCCAGTGCTCAACGCCCACACCTTCACTTGCTTACAGAGTCTGTGACATTTCCCCACCATGCACTTCAAATACCCACATCTGCAATGTCATGTTAAAATGTCATTCTATAAATACATCAAATCTATGTACTCCTTTAAATCAATCAATAAATAAATGAATCATTAAAAGATATGTTCGGTGTAAAGAGTTTTGTGTTGTGAACTGCTTTTTTTGTGCCAGGGATTTTAGATTTTCTTACAAATTAATGAAATAAACGAAAATAGAACGGTAATTACAAAACATGTATGTAACTGTAATTCCGATGTGTTTTTTAAAAAAAAATCATAACGTATTTGTCTATTTAGGATCTGTAGGGATGGGGACAATGTGTATGTCAATGTGCAGCCACATAATACATATTTATGAATGCTCCATTTTATTTGTGTAAATAATTTGCATCATTTGAGTGATGATTTTATATCAGTGTTGGATGCATTGTGTCACAGCAGTAAATGTTGAGTCTGTTTCATGAGACCCTCATCTCTAACATCCTGCTGTCAGTGCATTTCTTGACTTTGGTCTAACCACACGGGGTTCAGATGACAGCAGAGGGGCGTCAGAAAGATGCCCACGCATTGTCTTCAAGGCATGAACTGTGGTTTTTCAACCCATCACAAAAAATATAGCCTACATATTCACAAATTCTCACATTTTACAAATCTTACCTATAAATGTGTTTAACAGCTATTTAAAAAAATAAAAATAGATAACCAAGAAAGAAAGACTATGTGTTCTGGGATTATTGTAAAAACTTTTATGGAGCCCGGTTTTTATATATATATATATATATATATATATATATATATATATATATATATATATATATATATATATATATATATATATATATATATTTGAAGTTCATATTGACTCTCTGCTTCACAAGTATTTGATATTGGCAATAATTCTATTCATTTTTATTTATTTATTTTATTTCACTTTCTAGTCAACATTCAAAGACAACAAACAAATAGCATATATTACTTATTTTTTCTCTCAATCTTCTTTAAGAATGATTAAATGTAATGTAAATGTAAGAGTGCGAAATGCATGCTAAACCTTTTAGGCTACGTTTGTTGTCAAAATCATCTAATTCTGGCCATTCTGTCGTTTCGTTCCGTGTTGCAGGAATCTACAACAAGTAGCTTACAGCTTGTTGAATGTAATATGTCAAATATAAACATTAAACACGTATATACACATAAAATTCATAAAATATAAATCAATTCATGGACAGTTCTATTCTATAATGAATGTTATTGTCAAATATATACATTTCTACCAAGAAAATGTTGAAATTGTAGAATGACTCACGTACCTTTTTCAAACTAAACTTCTGTTCACTCATATCTGCAGTAAAAACCTAACTCATTCAGCGTTTATGAACAATATTTTGGAATATTCTCGTGTCCAATCAAAATATTCCATAAACATAGCAGCTGTGATATGAGATTTCCTCCAAAGAGGAAAAAAAATCAACCAAATTATTTCTGAAAATCATACAAATAGATAAATAAAAATAACCAAAAGCGATATGGTCACAGCATCTCCAGAGCCTGCCGATTTCTGAATCCCTGGTGCATAAGCTGAATTTGATCCTAAACTATAAAGTGTGCAAAGACGCGAATGAAAGGACCATTAGACTAGCTCGGATTGCCTACTAAACTCACAGTTACCGCTGTGAATACCAAAGAATTGATTTGCCACTTGACAACCAGAGCGCGCTGTACGATCATCCAAAACAACCTGAACTACTCCCATCACCAAACATGAAGAGGAATTAAGCAAATATACAGCCTATTTTTTTTTGTTAAAATTATAATCAAATAATTTGCTGTAGCTATGACTAAATCGACCGAGTTACAACAAGAGTAGGCTCAAAAAAAGAAATATAGGCTAAATGTAGAAAAATAGGCTAAATAATGCAACAACGCGCTTAATGTCAGTCATGCATTAATTGCAAGCTATACACATCAAAACATTACAAACAAGCTAAAATCTTCACATTTCTACACTTGCGCGTTAGTGGATAGCGATATAAGAGAAGTGCACAAGAAACCATTTGCGCGCAAAAGCTAGTTTGAGGCCGGCGCTTAAGCCTCAAATCTTCTTTGCGCTTATGACTAATCTTATACCCGCTCCTTGCGTGTTCTCATGACCTACCTATTGAACCAGTGAAAGCCTGAGACGACAGTCTGTGATTATTCAACACAGACTACAAACTGAATAAATAATAATAATAATACATTTAGGCAGCTAACGCGGAACGCGCGCGCGCGCAGACGGAACGGGTGTGATGAGAGGACAGCTCTCTCTCTCTCTCTCTGATCCTCTGAGGGACGAATAGTGTTGCATTGTGGTGGCCAAATTTGATAATAAGAATTCGTTATCACGGGTTTGGTGTGGGTTAGTGTTGCCCCAAGATAACAAATGTGCCTTTGAGCTCTTATAGGTTCGAGTGAACACTAAATTGACGTTTCAACCCTTTGGATTCATTTTGATATATGCAAAAAAAAAAAAAAAAAAAAAAAAAAAAAAAAATAATAATAATAATAATAATAATAAATAATAATAATTCAAAGAAATTCAACGAACAAAATTGCTGTCAATCAGGTAAGTTTTATGGTTTTATAGTTTATATGCCGTTTATTAGTATCCTAAACTAATTAATGGAATACAGTATAGCCGTATGCATTATTCTTCTCCCTTTAAGTAGTTCATGCATCCAGAAGCATGTTTTATAGTTGACAGGTTCGCAAAATGCCTTGTGAAATGATTCACAGCATTTGTATTATCAAAGCCTTTTTAAACTAGCTTGTCACGTAGATCTTACTGGTTTGTCTAATACGTGACATATTCCTGTCCAGGATGATCAGATATGGTCCAACTGTGACAGTCTACCGTGTTTGAGTCAACAACAATGAACGAAAAACAGTCGACTCCCCACAAGTGACTGCAAACCCCTCCCTCATGTTTGCACCATGCACACTTGCCTATGGGATACAATCATCATCCGGATGCTAACAGCTCTTCAAAGTTAATTCTTAGTGTGTGGAGCACAGAATAACACTGATTGGATTCCAATATGTTAGCCAAAAGAGATGGAAGGTTCTAAAATAATAATTAAAGGCTTTTTAAAGTATGCTACCTCAAAGTTTTATATAATTCAGTATGACTTAATATAATTATACAGTATTGTAGCCTATATAATTATACAACGGGTTCTCTGCACTGAATGGGTGCCGTCAGAATGAGAGTCCAAACAGCTGATAGACACATCACAATGCACATGACTCCAGTCCAAAAATTTATGTCTTGTGAGGCAAAAGTTGCTGTTTGTAAGAAACAAAATATGGATCCATAATAACGCTTCGTCCAGTGAAAAAGTCTGCCCCGTGCCCCCTGTTGTTCTCTCTCAAAATTGACCAGCATATTTGTTTTGAACTGTTTTGGGCTGTTTTTGCTTGTAAATGTGGCTTGATTTGAGCTTATATCTCTCCCGTTTCAGATGTCTTTTTCACAGACGAAGGCATTATTATGGATAAAGCACTTTTAGCCGGAAAGAAGTTTGTTAAAAATGTCTTAAAGGGGGGTGAAATGCTCGTTTTCACTCAATATCCTGTTAATCTTGAGTACCTATAGAGTAGTACTGCATCCTTCATAACTCCAAAAAGTCTTACGTTTTATTATATTCTTATATTCTTACGTTTTTATGGTCGCCACCTCAAAGAGCATGCACAGAGGTGTCAAAATTAAACAATTCCCCATCGTAAGTACACATTGATGACCTATGACACGAAAAGAGTGGTTTGTGTACGAAAACGAACAGTATTTATATCGTTTTACCTCTTGTACACAACCACGTCCAACTGATCTGAGTGCACGAGTGCTTCCCGATGTGACGTGCGCACGCGCTCTGGCTTTAGTCTGCGCAAGCGCGGAAAGCACCGGAAGCCATCTCTCGCATGTGTACATCACTCATTGTTTACACTTACTGCCTATGGTTTACACAGATTTCGGAAGTTTTACCTTTCACTGTGAAGATCTAAACATATTTAGACGTACAGGAAATTGCAATGGAAGACGATTTCAATATATCCATAGACAACGTTGAATTTTTTTCACAACCATATTTATTTGAACCAGAATACACAGACCAAGTACTCAGGAGCGATCCGCTGCAGCAGCACATCTTCAAGCCTCAGAGACAGAGATCTCTTCAAAATTGGTGGTGTTTTAGTAGCAAGTGTTGTGAGATGCCAACAGAAGTGGAGAGCATATGTTGTCACGAATGGAACAACTACAAGACGACGATGAGGACATTGACAGTATCGCCTCACACACCTGCCTGACTGAAGATCCTTAGTTTTCTCCGCTGTTGAGACCCAGCGTTTTGCACGTTGTGTTTAGTTTGCCACGTATAAACTGGAGGCGACGTCCAATGCCAGAGGGACCCAATGGCACGCTGTCAATAGAGTGAGTAATGTTTTGTATTTTTATTATAAACGCAAGATTATAGGGTGCATTATAAACAAATTAATCAATTACAATTACTGCATTATATTTCAGACAGTGCAGATTGGTGGCGTAGCGTGTGGTAAACAATGAGTGATGTGCGTGCGCTAGAGATCACATCCGGCGCTTTCCGCGCTTGCGCAGACTAAAGCCAGAGCGCGCGCACGCGTCACATCAGGAAGCACTCGTGCACTCAGATCAGTTGGATGTGGTTGTGTACAAGAGGTAAAAACGATATAAATACTGTTCGTTTTCTTACACAAACCGCTCGTTTCGTGTCTTAGGTCATCAATGTGTACTTACGATGGGGAATTGTTTAATTTTGACTCCTCTGTGCATGCTCTTTGAGGTGGTGACCATAGACATCCATTATGTGAGTCACAGACAAGAATGGTTGGACCTAAAAATATCAAAATGGGAAATACTGAGGAAACAAAGAAACCTACATGTTGGATGTCCTCGAGGTAAGCTAAAACGTTTCAAAATTTAATTTGAGAGTGAACTATCCCTTTAATGTGTAGTTCCCTGTGTGACGGCTGGATGGCGCTGTTGTACAGTGTTCAGTGTAGCGGTGCAGTACCGCTGACCTGTCGCTCTTCTCGTGGACAAAACAGCCTTTACTTACCACCAGCGTGGACACAACAGAGAAAGAGACGTGCGTTTACATGACGACGAGCTACGTTTGAAACTACTACGTTCTCACCAAAACACAAACTCTGTGCTTCAGATTTTCGATTTCTTCGTGTAATAGCGGCTGTTTGGAGTTGTTCGTAATTCAGAAACAGACGGAGGACTATCATAACAACACCGGAGCGCAGGATAACAACAGATCCCGGAGGAGCTCGTTTCTGATGTGAGTAAGTTACTAGCGTTACATCGTTGCACTGCCTCACGAAGTGAAACAAACGGACGCTTCTGTCTATTTTACAAAAGATTGGCAAATCCAAAAAGTACTGTAGTGGGTCAGTAACTGATAGAAAAGTGTGTTTGTGGAGAGCGTGGACGGTTATCCAAGTCATTTCAGACTGAGCTGGGTTGTGCAATGTAAACTTGTCAAACAAACATTGACCGCGGTGGGTTAATGAGTGTGTGTTCAGTTAACAGTGTAGAAACTTTGACCATAAAAAATAAATAAATAAACCCTGAAAACAAGGCGAGAACACGTGTTTTTCTGTATGTCTGTGCATGTAGGATGTGTTTGTCAGTCTCTTGTCATGTTGTAACGTGTGCTCGCTTGCAGAGTCTAGTATGCAGTTTTTGTGCCTCAAACTAACAATTATTCTGGTCCTGTAACGTTAGACAGTATTTAAATCATGAAGGTGCAGGAGCACATGAAGTATGTTTCTGAAATACATAGGCCTAGCTTCTGTATAAATGAAGATTTCCTTTATAAAACCACCACGTGTCAGGAGCTGGTTCTGGCTGATGTTTTCATGCATATTGTTTCTTGTTCATGCAGTAATGCTCGTTGTTCACTATTTCAATTCAGTTGATAGTTATACTGCTATGGGACATACCTGACCTGGCAGTGCTGAATAACCAGTCAGCGATCATTTTAATACAGAAGCTTACAAAATACAAAACAGTAATGTAGTGAGAATAATCAAGTTTATGATTATTATTATGCGATGAACTGTGTGAACTTGAGGAGATCTGAGTTCATGCGTCCGCTATCTTGAGATCAGTTTGGTAAAAGTCATTGCAAAATGATTCAGAAAAGTGTCGTTTCTCAAGTTAATTCTGAAGAAGCTCCGGCTGCGTATTTTGTCATCCGGTGAAACTAATCAGATTTACTATTAAATCAAACAGTCTGTCCTCACTCTGAATATTATCTAGAGTCACACATCACCTGTACTGTGCCACCTGTGTTGTTTTTAGTCACTTTCTTCACTCCTTGCTTTCTTCATTCCTCGCTCTAAACTCATCAGAGCCTGCATGGCACAGTATCACTGTCTATTTTGTTAATTGAATGCATGTATGAATGTGTCTTTCTAACATGACTCTTTTATCATTAGACTATAGTGCATCCGCAGCACACTTCATAACATCACTGCTGCATCATGGTAATAATCACATCAGCTGTAGTCATGGCAACTGCACATGGGAAGGACAGCTTCCACTGGGAGAGCAGGTTTCTTCTCCTTTACTGACTCATTGCTTTTCCTCCACAGACCAGCTACATGTCACCTGCTTGCACGCAAATGCCACCGCTGGTTTTTCCTCAGGGTATCACTGAATGCTCTTCCGGAGGCAGGTTTTTCCGCTTCATCTTCACGTAAGGCTTCTGTTGATGCCAGTGGCTGTTTTTTCCTGTCATGCTGTTTTATTTTAAACCCGTTAATAGTTTTTGCTCTGCGGCAGGATCCTCAATGTCAGTTATGCATCATTTCCCTTCAGTTCTCATTGTCGTGATGTGGAGAAAAACTCATATTCTTTGTGTATAGGTTTTCATATTCAAACAGTATTTTTAAATATATTGATACCTCATGGTATTATTTGTTGTTATGCTATACGATTTCAACATTTTATAGGCTAAGATTTTTTTGCTCAGTAAAATAACTGTATTGCAGTTACGGGAATAAACAGTGACAGTAACTGGAGCAGTGAAAGTAAACTTGAGGATGCATTAAGATTATGAGAATAATAAATTGGAGATAAAATGTGCTTATTATTTTCCTATTGATTAATTGGGACCTAAACTTTCCTTGCATATTTTCTCATGTACATACTTTTTTATTAATCAGGTTATATCCAGGGTTTCCTAAACTGAGAATCAAGAGTTGATGGAAAGCTAATAATCAATATGAACTTCATACAATAGTGTGCAATGGAGATATTGAGATTGTTTTCTTTTCCCTCCTTTCAGTTCAAATTTTCTCTTTCACCTTTCTTTCATCTGTCGGTGTGCAAACTGTTGTAAAGGGAAACATTTATCCCCTTTGGGACCCCAGTCTTCAGAAGTCTGAGCTTCATCATGTTTCTGACACTGGTTTTTAGCCTCTTCTTCAAAGGTCAGATTCTCAGTCAGACCTGCTTTGATTATTGCTGGTTTTCCCCTCTCATATTTATTTCCCTGGAAAAAATGTCCAATGGAAAAGTCCCCGATTGGATAGATCTGTCAATTCTAAATGTAAAATAGTGCAACAGTTCCTAAAATATAATATAAGGATATCTTTTTTTCTTTGTACTTCAAAGATTTCAATTCATCATCCGTGGTTCTCAAAACCTTGTCCTAAAAAGGACCTACGTATGGGAAGCTTGCAAAATGTGAAACAACATCTTCATGTAATGGGTGAGAGGCTGCAGTTTACATCTCTTTTTTGGAAACGCATATGGATGTGAAAAGTGTCAAATGATCTTACGGTAAACTAGAAGAGGAACCCTCACAGTTAAATGAGCTGTTGTTTTATCTTTAGACTCTCTTTGACCCTGTGTCGCTTCCATTGTGAATCAAATAGTGCTTGTACAGGGCTTGTGTGTGATTCTGTATAGGCTTAGATCTCAGTTAAATGAGCTGTTGATGTGAAAGGCCTGGAGTATGCGGGTTGATATGCAATGTTTGTTGTGTCCATCAGGCTTGCGTGACTTAATACACTAGAGATGTCACCTCTCAAGCAGTCCTGACACGAACATTGACGCAGGCTTGTGTATTATTTACCAAGTGGCTGAGGGCATTTTTGCATGCGTTGCTGACTTCAGTCAATATTTTAGCTATTTATATTACAATGACTGTGGCTTCCTCTGTTTCAGTGCGATTTTCTTACAAATAGTGCTTGAGCGTTTCAAAACGAGGCCCTGTGAGTTTATAGACGGCAACAGAATAGCGTGTCAGATTTATAGAGATATGCTCTGTGTAATTTATTGGCAAATTCAGAGGTTAAAGTTAGGGAGTAAAGCAAACTTGGAAAATGTACTGGTTTAAGGACATTCCTACAATTCTGTTTTGTTAGCGGGAAAAAAAGTATGTCACGACTGTTCCTAATTTGACTGTGGTGTGGATATTTTTGTACTAGTTTGATCCTGCTTCTGGCTCTGTGTGTAAACCAATTACAGAGACTTGTCCAGGAATGGACAATTACAGAGATTTTAAGGGATTTGCTAAAGCGCTCTCTGACAGCTATCTTCAGGACTGTCTTTTTAAAATGGTATTTTAGAGATATGTTAATTTACAAACCGAATCAAAGTGAAAGTGCCCTTCAGGTGGAGTTGGAAATATGGTAATTCTGAGATCCCAGCAATGTTTTTTTACAAGTAGGAACCTCTGAGTCTTTGATTATACGTGAATTGGAAGGGTGTGTTAATTTGAAAGAGTGCGCAATGGCAGAAACACCAATCCATAGAATGATCCATATAGAAAGAGAGAGATGTTAGTGAGTCGATTGTGAGCAAATTTTAACAGTGTGCTTTATGTATAAAAAGAAGTGGTGAAAATGAATATTTCATGATTTTGAATTGACATGTTACTTTATGGATCAGGTGATTGGTTTAAAAAAAAAAAACTGGGCAAAACTGGCTGAATTCAGAATGTGCCAACCAAGCAACTTCCGTTGAGATGAATGTGACCAGATAGATCTCTCCAAATATTATAAACCTCTTTGGTCAAGACAGGAAACCCCAGAGCTCCGTTGTAATGCCGTCACACTAGATCTCTTTTTAGACGGTCTGTGTTATTTCACACTCTTCAGTAGATTTCGAGGCACTCATCAGACCTGTTTACACACACAGGACTGTTGTCTGGCTCAACGTGCCGTGATGCTTAATCAGATGTGAATGACTCTGTTGTAACATTCAGCGTCTGCTGTCATATGATTGAAGTCAAGATATGACCAATTGCTGGCAGCTGAGTGTCATGCAGTGGATAAAGTTTGGAGTATCCAGCACTTCTTTTGGTTTTAGATGTCCATCAGACTGGAAAAGTCTTATGTTGAAAATCTAGTCTGCTTTATAGCATCAGGGTTTTAATGTGCTATTGTTTAAAGAGACAGACTTTGGATTGGATGTTTTATAGAAGAATATAGAAGAAAACATTTATTCAAGAAGTGAATTAAATATGTTTGTAATTAGTAATACTATTATAATATGCAATAGTGTGATATTTTCATGTAAAACTCCTATGAAATAGGTGAAAAGTGCTAAAATTTGCATTAAAAGTTGTATATTCCGTTTTATATACATCACATTAAGATTTGAAAGGAAGAATCATTGTCTGTTAGTGTTAACAGATTTCAAAGTGCATACCATTTTCTAGATAATATTTAAATAATTTGCTTTATCGCCAATATAGCGACTAACATAAAAGCCAATTTCTCTTGGAAATGCTAATATTGTGCTTAATATTTCTTTCACACACTGTACATATTCAAAATATATCGTGACTTTTTACATTTTATGAAGGGGATCTAATGCATAGTTTTTGGGTCCTTTGCAACCAAATAGTTTTAAAAGCCCTGTATGTTACTGTCATGTTTTCTTATGAACTGCTGCTGCGACATGAATCCTGTTGGAAGTGACTAACTGAAACCGCCGGTGACTAATTCTTGATCAAACTTTTAGGGAACTAATGATTGTGTAATACTTATATGGCTGTTCCGTTTAATGCCACTGGCCAGCATAAAAGGAAAAAGGAAATCAAATCTTTGCTCAACACACTACCCAAATGATGAATGAGTAATTTGAGTTTTTTTGGTAACGACTGACAGAGTAGTGTGTAAGAAGTGCATGCTGTTCAGTCGAAACAAGTTACCATTTATTATCTTGTTGCATGTGCTGTGTATATTGTAAACCTATGTAGTGTTTCCCAACACCCAAGACTAGTGAAGGGCTCTTGCTAAGATGATCTTCACTTCTGCAAAGGCTCATTCTCTCTGCTTGTATTCATCTTTTTTAATGTTAACTTGTCATTTGTTACGCACACATGAATGATTCCTTAGATCGTTTCGGAGGGGTGTGTCATTATATAAGTGACTCAAGTTAGACTACATGTACAGACTTGTGACTTTAATCTAAAAGTTGGGGGATTTAAAAAAAAATATATTAATACATATTACAATATTATATATATGTTAAATATTTTTTAAATGTACATTGGACGTACCTGATCTCTATCTAGAAATCAGAAAATTACTAAGACCAGTTGTGGATTCTTGGTGCCATCAACTCTTGGTTTGCTTAGCTGTGGTTTAAAATACACTAGCAACTGAATTGATTCCACTGGATTATGAATCAGTAGCTGGATATTAATAATTGATTTTGTTCCCCCTGTGATGTAGAAAGGGGATATTTTACCAACCTTAAGTCTGTTCCAGTTTTATTAACGCCATAATGAAGTTCCAGTAAAGCATGCTAATGGTTCCTCAGAGGAGACTAGAGAGCAGGGGATTTATTTACTGTATATTGAGCGGCTGCCACATAAATCTAATATAAACATACCATTTCTTTCCCAGCTGTTTACCTTCACAGACATAATCGACTAGTTTTGTAACTCCCGTGTCTTCTCAACATAAACTTGTCTGTATATAACCGTTTAAGCAACTGGGAGCAATCTTGATTTTGGAAATCACATAATGTTTTAGGAGATCACATGACCCAACCTGAAAAAGCACTGATCCAAAAAGGGAGACAAAAAGTTAAACATCATTAAAGACCTAAAGAAAGAAAGAAATATCAGTATTTGCAATGTGAAGGGTAATGGAAGCGCAGCTACTGATTCTGTTACTGTAATGTCTAAGAAGCTGCTTCAAAACAGTCTCTTGATTTAAAGTGCTTTTATAAATGAAGGTGACGTGACTTGAACAAAACACCCTAATAACCTCATAGCAACATGATAAAAGACACAAAGAATACCACATAGCAATGCCTGGCATCACTTCGATAAACACTGCATATGTTTTTTTCAGAAATCAAGTTTAATATACACTCACCTAAAGGATTATTAGGAACACCATACTAATACGGTGTTTAACCCAAATTCTACGTGGCATTGATTCAACAAGGTGCTGAAAGCATTCTTTAGAAATGTTGGCCCATATTGATAGGACAGCATCTTGCAGTTGAAGGAGATTTGTGGGATGCACATCCTGGGCACGAAGCACCCGTCCACCACATCACAAAGATCCTCTATTGGGTTGAGATCTGGTGACTGTGGGGGCCATTTTAGTACAGTGAACTCATTGTCATGTTCAAGAAACCAATCTGAAATTATTCAAGCTTTGGGACATGGTGTATTTTCCTGCTGGAAGTAGTCATCAGAGGGTGGGCACATGGTGGTCATAAAGGGATGGACATGGTCAGAAACAATGCTCAGGTAGGCTGTGGCATTTAAACAATGCCCAATTGGCACTAAGGGGCCTAAAGTGTTCCAAGAAAACACCCCCCACACCATTACACCACCACCAGCAGCCAGCCCAGTGGTAACAAGGCATGATGGATCCATGTTCTCATTCTGTTTACGCCAAATTCTGACTCTACCATCTGAATGTCTCAACAGAAATCATCAGAGACTCATCAGACCAGTCTTCAGCTGTCAAATTCTGGTGAGCTCGTGCAAATTGTAGCCTTTTTTTCCTATTTGTAGTGGAGATGAGTGGTACTTCTGCTGTTGTAGCCCATCCGCCTCAAGGTTGTGCATGTTGTGGCTTCACAAATGCTTTGAAAATCTGTGTAACTGAGCAGATTGTGAAATACTCAGACCGGCCCGTCTGGCACCAACAACCATGCCACGCCAGAGACGGTTTATAAGAGACATGCCACTTCCTCAAGCCTCAATACAACTATGTAAGGAAAACCCATAACGGCAAAGATGGCGGTTGTGTGCACATGTTCCTCCCCTCCCGCTGGAAAGCCAATCATCTGCTTTTAACCGTCAAGCCGAGAAACATTTAAGCCAGGGGTGCCCAACCCTGTTCCTGGCGATCGACTGTCCTACAAATTTTGGCTCCAACCCTAATCAAACACACCTACCTTTAATTTTTAAGTGAGCCTGAAGACCTTAATTAGTTGCTTCAGGTGTGTTTGATTAGGATTGGAGCTAAACTTTGTAGGACAGTCGATCGCCAGGAGCAGGGTTGAGCACCCCTGGCTTAAGCCTATGGTCTGGTTCCACTGACGTATGCGCAACAGTTGAGGAACCCTTGCGCATGCGTAGTAGATAAAAGTATAGCCTGTGGGGAAAAAGGCGTTTTAAAACTTATTTTGGGGCAAAGTCATCAATTTTCCAGCGATTTTTATCATATTTTACTGCTGTTTCTATACTTGCAGTTTTTATGTCCCGGTGACCAGTGAAAGTACAGTTCTGCCCATTAATTTAGATAGGATCTGGTCTTGTTATTCTGAAATAGCTGCCCGGAGGCGTTGCCAAGATGGCTGCCAAGTGGAACGACTTGCCTAAAAGGACTTTGGCCACGCTCAAAATTGCTTAAATCACCTTTCATTCCCATTCTGACATTCAGTTTGGAGTTCAGGAGATTGTCTTGACCAGGACCACACCCATAAATGCATCGAAGCAACTGCCTTGTGATTGGTTGATTAGATAATTGCATTAATGAGAAATTGAACAGGTGTTCCTAATGATCCTTTAGGTGAGCGTATATAATCCCATCACATGTGAGCTTAATGCAAGTCATTGTTTTACTAAAGTTTTTTTATTTATTATTATTGTCTGGGTCAATGACAAATAAAAGTGTCCAGGATAAAGAAAAGGAATGTTACACTCCCAAAAACAGTACAAATTATTTTTAATGAATGTAAAGGATTCTCCTGAAATAAGTTATTGTGTTTATGAATAAAATACTGATCCGGATCATTGGTTCCTGTATGAATGCGTGATGGTCAAGAGTGCATTTCACATCAACAAGTGTTTAGTAAATATGGTTTCCACGAGCACAAGACACTAGTCACCATGTTTCTGTTCTTGCCTCACAGGGATTTCCATCAGACAGTCATTAGATCAAACTTGATTCATGATTTATCCTGAAAACCATTCACCTCAGAGTTTTCCAGTTCCTGCTCCAAACTCTCCGATGCAAGAAACCCATCCACTGTAAAGTTATTGTAATGTTTTTATTATACAATGTGAACATGGATAGATATGTAAATATTTGCATATTGCGATGTCTCTGCTCTACACTACTCATGGTCATTTTACATTTTCTCATTGCGCTGACTTTCTCTGGATGGTGGTCAGTCTCTTTTTCAATAGCATGAATGTTTAAAAGTAACTTATTTCATGCCCTGCTCATGGATGAAGACAGTCATGTGCTGATGTATGTAATCTCTTGACTGTTTCTTAAGCTTTGAACTTCTGAAAGAGGAAGAAGCGACTTGAGAAGGAAGTGATGAGACTCGCCTACTGATTTCTAACCCGCTCTTTATTTTTCTGCTCAGATGAGATGACGGCAGACTGCTTTGGCTGTTTGAAGTGGTGTCCCTGTGGGCTTCTCAGTGCTGAAAGAACAGAAGCAGAACCCAACAGCGACAGATAGACCGGTCTTTGCTTCAGCTCATCTGTTGTTCTCAGGATGGTGCGTTCAGTGACGCTCTGCGCCTGTCTGTCTCTTCTGACCGTCCTCAGCTGTCATTCTCGTGTCCTCCCCCGACTCTCTTTTCCCAAGGGTAAGGCTTATTTTCAAACTTCTAAAGATTTTGAACTATCATTTAGTCATTTACTATTATTATTATTATTATTATTATTATTTATATATCTTTTAAATGTTGTTAGATATTTGAATGACTTGTGGATCTTGTGAGCCGCTGTTGTCCTGAAGGTGTTCAGAAGGTGACTTTCTTATGTACAGCATTTAACAAGACCTAAAGACCTCTGTGCCACCTGAGTTAAACACTCATAAACATACCCTTAGGATGCTTCACATCCTCATATCAGCATTGAATGTATCTTTTAATAACATGAATGTGACACCTTTGGATCAGTGTTCTTTTAGTATATATATAATTTACCTTACAGTTTTGCTTCAGTTTTAGTAATTTTAGTACTTCAGCTTAATGAAAAATAAATATAAATCTTGCCTGGCCTTGCCAATTAACTGAAATAGATTTTATCTAATATTTATATTGTAGTTTCAACTATTTTTAATAGCATTAGTTTTAATTAACAGTGTCAACCCTCTTTCAAATTGTTTTGAAGCTTTTTTTTTTTTTTTTTTTTTACTGCAGCCTAAATAAGTATTTTATTTTATCTTTTACTTATTTTTTTTTATTAAAATGTATACATTTTGTATTAACATTTTCAATTAATTCAGTATTAATATTTTCAAAACATGGACCACCAAATGGTGAGGTCAACATGCTGCAATTTCTTCAGAACTCACTTAAGGTCCTTAGTGTCATAACCAAATTATAATAATATATACAAAAACAATAATAAAATAATATAATAAAATACAATATTTTGAATCAATATTCTAATTTCTTGCTATCTGAATACTAGCTTTAGTTTTTTTATATGTACTCTATGATTTTAAAATGAAATTTGTCACTGTCAGTATTGTTACTGCTTTTAATTTTTATATATTTTAATTTTTATATTCATATAAACTTGTTTAAAATGAAATGAAGACAGCTTGATAATGGCCTGCAGGCTATAAAATGACCCTGGTGCACTTGGTTTAGCCGTGCACTGCAGTGACTGGGACAGGTGCTTACTGAAAGTAAGACTTGGATTAGATGAGATGCTTAGCTGTGATTATGCCAGCAAGACCCGCAGAAACGTGGCTAGTATTTTTATGTTTCACCTATATACAATGTGCAAGTTATATGTAGAATGTGATATTAATCATTATTGTCCATTACATTAGGAGTAACATTAGAGCAACAAGTTAATTATTATGAGTTTGTAATATAAAATATTGACCATTAAATTATTAATCAACATCAAGAAGATGTTTCTTTGGGAACATGCTGCACAACTCCTTGTTCCAGCTCTTGTTCTGTCCCGGCTGGACTATTGCAATGCTCTCTCGGCAGGACTTCCAGCCAATTCTATCAAACCTTTACAATTAATTCAGAACGCGGCAGCAAGATTAATTTTTCATGAGCCAAAAAGAATACACGTCACACCTCTGTTTATCAATTTGCACTGGCTACCAATAGCTGCTCGCATAAAATGCAATAGCCATCTTCAAGAAACGTCTATAACACATCTCTTCCATCTTTATTTGACCTTCTAACTCTAGCACTCTTTATTCTAATTCTATTCTCATATGAAAACGTGCTCCTTATAGACTCGCACACTATTCATTGACTGCTTGTTTGCCTAAAAAACTAACAGTAGGTTTTCTAATAATTTTGTATTCAGTCTCTTTTCTTTTCATTTATTATACAATTAGCAAAAGCAAAAAATTGATTGCTTCAATTGATTGCTTCAATTGTCCTCATTTGTAAGACACTTTGGATCAGGTTTTCCACAGGGTCTTAAAAAGTCTTAAATTCAGTTGTATCAAATTTAAGGCCTTAAAAAGTCTTAAAGTGTACAAGAAAGTCTTAATTATGATTTCAAGAGGTCTTAAACTTGGGGAGGGAAATACCAGAATTGTGATATGGCTGAATGTGATGATTAAACTTGAAAAGGCTAACGTTAGTAATCTTAAAGATTCCTGAATGCATCTGCTTTCAGAAGGCCAAATAAAGTGCTTTTGCTTTCTCCTAGATACACACAGCATCTCCCTGACAGGAAAACTTGAAATCACATCATATGACCCCTTTAATTCACATAATTTAATATTAATGTATGTGCAGAAAGTGTATATTTATGCAATTTCATATAGTTAATATTATATGAAGAGTAGGGCTGGGCGATATATAAAAAACATATTTCTCAATATGGTCAAAATTTTTACGATATCCGATATATATCTCAATATGTTTGCGTTTTGCATTGAAATAATAATAAAAAAAAACATGGTTTACCTTTGCCAATTAAAAAAAAAAAAGCAACAAAAACAATTTCGATTAAACAGCTAATTTAAGCCGTTAAAAAAATCACTTACTGCTTTTTATTAAATGAACACATGTAGGCCTATATGTAACTGAAGCAGTGCAAAACAAGTACAGAAAGTACTTCGTCAACGTTTTAGCTTTTTTCGTTTTTTTAAAGCTTTTTAGCAAAGAACACAAGTCTGTCAACTGTCTGTGGTTTTAAGAGGAGCTCTGTGGCTGTAAACTATGTTCCTACTGACACTAAAAAACCTCTCAGATGGGGAACTCGTTGCCGAAGCACATAGCTATTTCTTTTATATATAAATAAATATATATATATATATATATATATATATATATATATATATATATATATATATATATATATATATATATATATATATATATATACCAATACCAAAGCTTTTTGCACTCTCTCATTCTATCTTATGAAAACTGGTAAATATAACAGTGAAATTGCCTATTAGTAATTCCAAATGGCCATAGTCTATGTTTCTCTATTCAAACATCAGCGGTCGAGTAAGTGCATTTATTCAGCGATCACAATTACAAACAATACAGTTGAGACCTCATGACAGAACACAGATCGGCTGAACGACGCTTTCATCAGATGCTAAACTCCAGCTTCTTAGTGTTTTCAGATCATCTTCAGCGGCGCTTCAGCAGTGAGGAGAAAGTATGTGCGCATGGTTGCCAGATTGCTTAAAATAAGCAAACACCGGACAGAAAATGTATCCTTGTAACAGCGAAGCTCTGATTCGAGGATTTATACTCTTGTATTACAACCGCGATCATGAAAGCTCTTGCAGTAGAGGCACGTAGAGCAGTCCGCAGCTACATGTTCCTTTTTGGACGTTTTGTGTGTTCTTTTGGGAAAGTATGCTTGAATTTTGAAATATTCAATATTCCCGATATTTTCACATTTTAAATCGTCGTCAAAATTATCCTGATATTATCGCTAATATTCGATACATCACCCAGCCAGCCCTAATGAAGAGTGCAGTTTTTTTTTTTACTCCAAAAGCAAGCATGATCTTATACAAAATAAACAAGTAGTTAATATTAAAGCTGCGGTAGGGAACTTTTGACGCTCTAGCGGTTAATAAACAGAACTACTTCTCTCTGTTTATGTCTATGAAGAATCACAAAGGTACTGGGTTACTCCGCCGCGGTACCCCCGAAGCAATCTAAAATAGTCCGAATATAAACACTTATTATAGGTGCACCCTAGTGATTCAGGACAAGCCAAAAACACGGTTTGGAAAATGGATTCATGGTTTACTCGCTTATTATATACATTTTTCTACATTTTGTACACAAACAAAGTTACGGAGCGCAGCTCTGATTGGTTGTTTCTTACCGGGAGCGGATGGCTTTCTGCAATAACCCAGCCCAAAACCAAACCCAATAGCACCACTGGGAGGAGCCAGAGGAGCTTGATTTTTTTTCACAGATTATCTGTCTCATATTCTACTTTCAGGACATAATGACAGGTTTAATAAATATGTAAAAAATATATTTTTACAAAAGTTACCTACAGCACCTTTAAGAATTTACATTTAAACACCATATTTCCTGTTTTTGCTCTGTTTCTCCAACAACAAAAAAATCATTTCAAACACAGCCACACAGCTGTTTTGCGTCTCTGAGCTACAGGACGCTGTTTTGTTCTCAAAGGAATTAATTTAAATGATTCCGTTCAATCGTTATGACTCACTTATTAACAGTGACTTACTGCTGTTTACAGGTGGTTTTAATTTCACATTTAATGTATCCTTTTTTTTATAATTTCAAACATCAGTTTTCAATATTTTATGTTTAAAATATCAAAACATTATCCATGCATTTGTAACTGCAGGGTAAGGTATTCCTTGTCCCTTTGAGCTGCATTAAACAGTGTGTAAATGTAAATGTAATGTAAACGTCTGTGTTTCCTCTGCATTGCAAAGATAAATTCTGTTGAAGCTGATTTAATTTGCCTAATAACAACCCAAATGCAAGAATCTGCCTTAAAAGACGGTTCACACTTTTAGTTAAAAATGCCCATAAAACCATTCATCATCATTTATACTACTGCTGTGAACTGAGCACACATAATATGAACAGCTGTCCACGGTAATCCTTAAGATATCGGCACAATAACACACTCAGCAAAATGTGAATCTAATTATCGTTATCAATAAATTCCCAGAATATTTAATACTTTTTTTTTAATCAATATCGCACACCCCTAATTTATGTTAATTGATATAATTAAATTTTATTGATAATAATTGTTTAAATTAATATTATAATTAATACTTTTGACTTTTAAAGGCTGAAATGTAAAGTTTATCATTTTATAAAACTTTTTTTGTTTTACTTCTGACCTGTAAATTATGCTTTTTACAGTAATTTTATGGTACTTTATATGGTACTATAGACATTGCCCTACACCGCTCATTATGTGGTCAGGTCTTAAATTTGAGCTTAATTGAGCTTAAATCCTGCAGAAACGCTGTGTATAAAAGCGTCTGCTAAATGAATAATGTAATTGTCTTTTAAGAAATTGTCCACAAAATGTTGCACAAAATGTTCATCCACTTTTATAATTTGTGTATCTTTTAAAATCCAACTGGTTTACAAATGTTAGTACATTAAAAAGCTTTCTCTTGGACATTGTTTTAGTTTTTCACTAACAAGAAATGATAACATGCAAAAAGCCTAAGAGAGGTCATTACAATAAATATCGTTCCATGTAGAACGTACTTACTGCTCTGATTAGAAAGCATTGGACGTACGAGGAATGAAAGACCTTGCCTTCTCCTCAGTGTGATGCAGACATCCTGAAATGGCCTCTGGATATATTTCTGAAACTTCTAGTTAAGGTTTCATTTCTCCTGTGGCCTCAGTGCCTCACACTAACTTAAACAAGGTCCTTCTCTCAGGTTAATAAAATCTAGGAACTTGTAGTTGCTGTCATTGATTTGACACATTTGAATAGAAGTTAAACAATTATATGTTCAGAGTTTTTATTGGTTTGGTTGCTTAACAAACAGTGTTGCTACAGTATCAATGCAAAGAATTGGAGTGCTTGCTAAAGCTGAATTTATTTAATCAAGCACAAAGTTAAAACAGTAATATTATAAAATATTATTGCAATTCAAAATAATGGTTTTCTATTGCAATATGTTGTAAAATGTAATTTATTCCTGTGATCAAAGCTGTATTTTCAGCATCATTACTCCAGTCTTCAGTGTCACATGATCCTTCAGAAATCAGTCGATATGATGATTTGCTGCTTAAGAAATATTTCAGGTGTGCTACATAATATTTTTGCGTAAAAATATATTTTTAAATGATCATTTGATGAATAAAAGCAAATTTTAAATGTTACAATTTAATGCATCCTTGCTAAATATAAATGATCAGTTACTTAAAAAAATAATGTCTTAAGAATAATAATTGCAAAATAAAATATAAAATCCAATAAAACAAAGTAAGCATTGCTAAACTGGTTTTATACTGCATTTTAATTTCTTTGGTACAAATAAATTTACCAGCTAATGTTAAATAATGCTCTGTGTTTTTTGAGTAATAGATTTGGGTCACAGACAAGGAAGTTGAAACTGCCTACTTTTGAGAAACAAGAAAGTAATCAAATGAATTTGCTGATGTAGTTAAAAGTGGTTATTTAGTTTCTTCTTATTGAATGGAGGCCCTTGTTCTCTGAACCACAGTTTTAGATCAGAGGAGGCCAGTCTGAGCTGGGGAAGCAGGGCAGAATCAGGCTGACCTGGCAGAAGTCACACGGATCTGTCCAAAACAGCTTCTCCTTGTTTATCTGAACAACTGAATGATGCGTATACAGTTGCTTAGACATGCAGATAGATCGGTTTTGTTGATTCAGGATCAGTCATTTGACCTGTGTGTGTTTGCTTACTCGTCATGTAAATGGCCAGACGTGAGTGTGAAGATTGTTTCCCAGCAGTACAGATACAGCTGTGTAAGACTGAGTCAGATCACACTCACACAGGTGATCGAGTCTGATGAGATGATGATGAAGCTGCAGAAACATGAACACCAGACTTGATCAAATAAGCAGTAGCCTGCCTCAATACATGCCTTTTGTGTTCTTATATTTTTTGCAGTATGATTTGTAAATTATTTCAGGGATATTTGCATCAGTAATTTCAATAGGTTGTTGACATTTTAAGGGGGCATATCATTATTTTCTGTATTTATGAATTTATCTGTGTTTATTACAAGTAAGATTTTGTTCATGTAGCTGCATTTAAGTGCACCCAGATAATCAGTTTATAAACCGATTAATGGCTCGACTGGATGTAAAAAAGTCTTTGTGTGTGTTTTTTTCTTCCTTCGATCCGAATAAAATTCTGATTTAATTGAAGGTTGTGGTGTAGATTTGATAATATGATCAACAGGGGAAAAAAAATTAGCATGCCAATATCTTGGGCACATGTGCAGTGCCTTCTTAATGTCTCACAAAGATGCTTATGTGGGTTTGTCATATTTACAGTGCCCTCCATAAGTATTGGAACAGTAAAGACAATATTCTTCTGTTCGCTACGGAGTCAAGAAATCTGTAAATATGATTAAAAGATCAATATGAGACAAAACTATATATCAATATGTGTTTCAACACAAAGATGTTTTACCAGCTAAGAAGTTCAGCACTTTTAGCGTTTCATCTCTCTATCTGATGTGAGCAGAAGTATTGAAACAGTTGCCTCTCAGGTCTTTCTAAGTGTTCAGCTGTGTCCTTATGCATTAATTCCTCAGATATTAAAAGCAGGCAATGTGTCTTATTAGTTATATTCATTGCTTCTGCATTCCAAGTCTTGCATTTGATGATGAAACACAAAAACCAGGATGAAGATGAGGAAGCAAATAATCTGCAACTAAATATTCGCTTTTAATCTTTCACATCTGCCTTAAAATCAACTGTTCCAATACTTAAGCTCACATCAAATAGTGGGATGAACTGTCCTTTTTATTTGGTAAAACATGTATGTGTCGAAAGACCTAATAATAAAATGTCACATTCTGTAGTTTTGTCACACATTCATCTTTTAATCATATTTGCAAATGTCTTGACTCCACAGCAGAGAAAGCAATTTTTTGTCTTTACTGTTTCAATGCTTATGGACGGAACTGTATATGTCTAACAAACTGTTCAGTGGAGGAATAAAAAACCTCTTCTGACGTATGCCAGCTTTCTTTTTAGATAAGTCATCAAGAAATGAGGATAATGCTGATGTAGCTCCGATTTAATCATCGCCGTGTCTTTGGTTCGGAACTCATACATAATCAGCAGAAATTAAATTGCAATGTTTAGGGTTCATATATGCCACTTTTAGAATCTGAATTCAGATTGGATTCATTTTTGATGAAGATTCGTGTTATTTATAACTGATAATTATTATTATTATTTTTTTGTGTGTGTTTTTCATGCTCTCTTTGTATGTTGGTGGAAGTCATTTTGAATACTTTTTTGTAATAAATGGTCTTTTTTGTTTTTATTGTGACGAAAGTGATCTAAAAGTTCTGAACCGAAAGTTTAAAAATAATTGGTAACATTTAGTTTAGTGACCGATTCTCACTATCTTATTAGCATACATATTACTAGCATATTGGCTGTATATTAATACTTATAAAGCACAATCTAATGTCCTATTCTGCATGACTATTAGATCCCTGAACCCGACCCCATACCTAAACTCAACTACCTTACTAACTATTAATGAGCTACAAATTAGGAGTTTACCATGGCAAAAGTTGGACTTTTGGTAAAGCGTGACCAAATAATTTATAGTAAAATAAATGTATCTTAAAAGACAAAGTAAGTTTTGCATAAGAAAGATACGGACACAGTGGGTAGTCAAGCACACTTCCAATCCTGCATCCTCTGCTTGGTCACATTGACATTTCTAAGAGTCAAGACAAAGTACTTCTGCATTAAACTGGGTCAAGGAGGTTTTAATGTTTTGGGTCATTATGAATGAACTGGTCTGCTCTGAGCGAATGCTGGAGTTGCATCATTCCTCAGCCGTGTGCTGACTGTCACATCCACATTTCTTCACAACCCTTACAAACAAGAGAGCAGCTGATACGAGGAATTACAGGACTTTAGTTCAGTGTAATTCGCCATCACGTGCTGCCATTGAGCCAAGATTTTCTTAGAAATTCCTCTTCCTCTCCCCCCTTTTGCGACCAGAACATTAAACAGTTTAGAAGACCGTATCTCTCTTTTTTTATTACCCTTCTAATGTATCATTTGTTTTTAAGCAGATTGTCATTTCCTGAAAATCAGTGAAGCTGATCAAGCTTTTGACACCGGGTCAGGAGGTGTGGATTCTGAGGAGATTTCTGTGGAGCTCCAGTTCCACAGAAGTCGTCATGTGTCGTGTGGATACTGGTTGGGTGGAGGAGGTCAAGCAGTGCTGACGTTCTTCTCCTCGCTCCGAGCTCTGTTTGGAGAAGACAGCTGGTATGCTGCGGCTCAGCTTTAGGATTAGCCTCCCCACGGAGCCCAGTGTTTTCATCTCAGGGTCATGACAGCGAGCGGGGAAGGCGTTCACATGTCCTCGGCAGAATAAGAGCTGCGGCTAGGGCAGGAATGTGTTGATTTTAATGTGACTTAGAAGTTAATAAGCTTGCTTGTTTCCTGTATGACCTCACTATCCTTGCTGTCGGCGCTTTTTCTGACCGCTCTGCGAAGGCCCGGATAGCACTGTGTGTTTCTCCAAACATTGGCAGGAGCTTTTCAGATCTGAAGTAGTTGCGTAACACCACTTCACCCCCCTTCTTTCCCAGCTTGTGGGTGAAATGAGTTTATTGGATCCATTTATTTAATTGTTTTTGCTGCTAAAGACAGCAGACCTTTAATCAAATCAGAATTAATTGGTGTGAAATGTATTGAAATGACCAATTACATTAATAATATGTACAGTATTTTCAGATGGATGTTTAGCTTGAAGTTGAAGTTACATTTAAGGAATAAATATTATACAAATATATGTATATATGTGGATAATATAATATAAATGTGGATAAGATTTTATTAAAACATTCTTCAGCCATTTCATAAAAGATGGAATCAAATTTTACATTAGTTATTTATTCATTAATTTAACGCATATGTATTAATACATGGGAAAGCAACATCTTCTAAAGCTGTTAGTGGTTATTTTCTCCTCTCGAACTCGGTGGTTTTTTGTTTTCAGTTTAGGTATTGAACTATGCTCATATTTGACCCGAGCACGTTTCCTGTTCAAGAGCTGACATATTTACGGATGCTAACAGAGAAGCAGTCACTTTTTTTTGTTGATGTAGATTTTACCCACTTATCTTTTAAGACATCATTTATAGATATGATATTTAGGTTGTCATTGTTTACTAAACCGCTTACAGTTTCACTTCTTGAGAATTACATAACACATAGCTGTTTATTCTGAGGTCTGTACATCATCCTCACGAACCGCCGCGTATTTATTTTGTCTACTTAACAACATATGATTATCTTGATTTCTATATGAACAAAGTTCCATGTGAACAGTTCAAATGAAACTAACTTGAGAGTTGGCGTTACTGTTTTGCATGAAAACATGTTTCACAAGGAACATTTGAATAAACGTTCTATTCATCAAAGAATCTGGAGAAAAAATATAAAAAGTAGCACAAATGATGTTCAACATTGATGAGAAATGTTTTTGAGCATCACTTCAGCATATTAGAATGATTTCTGAAAGATAATGTGACACTGAAGAAAAATATTCAAAGTTATCTTAAATGGTAATAATATTTCACAATATTACTGATTTACTGTATTTTCTTCAAATAAACGCAGCCTTGGTTAATATAAGAGACTTCTATCAAAAATCTTTAAAAAAATTGCAAATTCCCCAACCAAACTTTTCAATCCTTCTTGTTCAACCCATAGCATCACTGCCTGCATGCATGCTTGTTTTTGCATGTGGTTACAGTCGCACGTCTGCTGAGGCATTTCAGCTTTAGCCATCTTATCTTAGTCTAGACTGAACCTGATTGAACTGAGATGTGGTTTTCAGGGGAAGATCACGTTATAGAAACCAGTTATTGGCTGCTATGGCAGGTTTGAGGCTCGAGAAAACAGTGCAAACCACATTTAAATTTACAAACATCAAACTTGAGGTGAACCAGCCACCTGGGGGAAAAAACCCACTGCAGCAGTGTAAGTCTAATAAAAGTCAAGCAAAAGTACACCATACGTTTATGACACACTCACACACTGTTGTCTATAAAGAATGAACAGGAAGTTGTAGTTGTCTTTGCACGCTTCACGAATTGACTTTCATCTGGGGAGATAGACTTCCTGTTGAATTATAACTTGAGGTTTAAAGCAAGATTTTTATTATTATTATTATTATTGTTTTATTATTATTATTGATTAGGTGCATCCAAAACAGTAACTATGCTGAAACAAAACCATAATCAAGATTTTTTTTTTTTTCACATTTCATAAGTAGTCTACCACTAATATTCTTTCTCATAGCACAAACCTCAAACCGTGAAATGTAAACATCAGCTTGTAATTGACGCATCAAGTTGTGTAATATGTGCTTTATAAACTAATCTCTTCATCAGAAAACCTGCAGACTCAAATTCTCACCGAAGCATTGCGTCATTATCATGAGAACTGCGTTTTTGTCTTTTGCCACGATTAATAATCAGTTGATGCTGTGGAGGCATGACTGCCCCCTGCTGTCAATGATTTGATCCCTGTGTCTCATTACTGCTGAGCAGCTCAGTGTTTGTTTATAGTACATAGGAGAATCTGATGGCTGCTTCTTAAGAAACCAGCAGTTTTGACAAATTTCATGTGACTCTTGTCATAGTTTACATCAAATGGTATTTAATATGCTTGGGAAAATGTCTTAATCCAGGAGTAAAATCATTGTATATGTACCAAACATAGCTGTTTTGCTCGCAATGCTGTAATGGTGGTACTGCTGTTATTGACTCCTGTAGTCATAGCTGCAGTACTAGAGATTCAACTCAATACACTTGTGATCTGTTCACATCATGATGAAGAATTATCTGGGTTTTAGAAAGAAATTAATAGTCTTTGAAAGCACAAATATAATCTGTTAATTTGGCTCAGGTTTGAAAATATAAAGCAGAGTGTTACATACGTAACAGTGGTAACTATTGCCATGTTTCCTGATTATCTCTGCCCAAGGGAAACATATACAGAGAGAAAAGTAAAGGTCCGAATACTGAGCCCTGTGGAACTCCACACTTGACATATTTTTGATTTGACATTTCATCAATTTAACACATCAAAATAAAATAATGGCTTTTGGAAAATCAGGCTTTATGATGGACGGTTAAATAGGAAAAATTTATTTTTTTCAAATTGTTAAATTATTCACATAATATGCACTCCATCCCTTAACTCTCATTAGTGGAATATGAAAATAACGCCACATCTTAAAGGGATATCTCCCCCAAAAACTCTGTCATTAATTACTCACCCTCATGTCATTCCAAACCCTTAAGATCTTCAGAACTCAAATTAAAATATTTTTAAAATACTTTCTGACCCTGCTCAGACCGCAACAAAACAACTACATTCAAGATCCAGAAAGTTAGTAACGACATTGTTAAAATAGTCCATGTGTCATCCTTAGTTTTATAAATTATTGATGAAAGAAAGCCTTACAGGTTTGGAATGATGTGACGGTGAGTAATTAATGACAGAATTTTACTTTTTGGGTGAACAATCACTTTAATGATCCCAAATATCAACTTAAATGTCTTTGTCAATTACTAAATATGATTTTATCTTTTGTTATTCTGGGAAATACAACTCTTGCATTGGTAATTAGTGGTAACTATACAATAAGACTGTAATTTGCCATTTTGTTTCCAATTATGTTTCTGCTCTTTAATAGTTAATTTTCTTTTCTGCTGCGTCACAGGTAGTCCAGGTCGCTCCCTCAATGTCTTCAAAAACCCTGATGTTTACAACACCACCACGCTGTTGCTTAGCAGCGACGAGGGCACTTTATTCATCGGCGCTCGTGATGCCGTTCTTTCAATCGACGTCAGTCAGACTGATGCGATGACCATGAAGGAGAAGGTCAGTGGTGTTCTGATTTAGGACTAGGTTATAACCAATAACCAAATCAGTGTAATGGAAACCAACATAATTGAACATAAACATGCTGTTTGGTCAATGCAGCATTCAAGCGGTCTCCTATTTTACAATATAGTAACAGCTTTCACAGCTTATTATTATTTGTGTTGCATAAAAACCCTGTGTTTTAATTTATATAATATTTTATATTAACAATAAAACACATGTACGTGTACATGTGACTTAAAAATTTTCATTATCGCTTGAATAGATTAAGCTAAAAATAATTTTGTCTAAATATTAGCTTTTTTCTCACTGAAATAAATATATTATGTATTATATAAGTTTTATTTGTTAACTTATTTGTTTTTTAGTAATCAGTGTTATCTGAAAATGAAAGTGATTTAATATATGCGTATGAGTTTGCACTTATGTATATGTATATATTGTGTAGTTAATGTTTATGTTTTCTTGCAGCATTTTAATAAGATTTTAAAAAACTAAATATCAGCTTTGATAGACATGTGATGAATCTGATCCATTTTTCACACCCAAATTTCAGCTGGACTGGTCTCCGTCAGAAAAAGATCTCGCTGACTGTGCCATGAAAGGCAAAATGAAGGTATGGGAAACCAACCGCTGTCACTGCTAAACGATCTGACCTTTTTGACCCTTATGTTTAACTTAACGAAATATCGGTCTTCTTTAGCTGGTGTTTAACCGAACCCTCTTTCCACCCTCAGATGGATTGTCATAACTTCGTGAGGGTTTTGCAAGTGCTGAACTCCACCCACATGTACGCCTGTGGAACGTTTGCCTTCAGCCCCCGCTGCATCTACATCGTAAGACAGACAGAGTCCATCTTTCCACTGTTATTTTTGTCCTTGGTTTACTCCTGTTAAACCACCTTTTCTTGGTTTGCAACAAATGATAGACCGAAAGTCATGCATTTCCATTTCCAGTGGTACAAAAGCTGCATAGAGTTCTAATTATATGCAGGATTTTCATATTTACATTAGAGCTTCCATTGTGTAAAAATATTTAAACTTGCGGCTAAACTGTATGCAACCACCAGACCGCATATGATGTGCTCTTATCAAGACTTTTGAGTACGAAGTAAAGAAAAAAACAAGAAGTATTGTTTTGATGCGTTCATTATTTATTTATTTCAAAATGATGAACTTCAAAATCTGTTCTGTGTGTTTGCAGATAGGGGGCAAATAGCAACAATCTATTTGAGATAGTGGAAGGCTGCTATACTGTCTTAGGGCCCAAGTTCATGTAGTGTCCCCTTGCACAACTTTTTAAAGTAAGATTTGATTAGTTTTACGACTAAGGTGGTTTTCAGTTCACTTTCAAGTTGGAAACTTGCGTAACTGTCCTTCACATGCCACAGAGCATTTTGCGATCCTGTCATGCGAACACTGTCTTAGTGCCTGTTCCTCATTCTGTGCTTTCATGAGTGTGAGAGGAAGAAGATCTGTGTGTGTGCATGTCTCGTGGGAGATGTGCATGCTGAATAGAAAGCTTTCTGAATGAAACCACCACAGCCTGTGAAGGATTTGATTAATTTTCTCATTGTGTCTTCAAAACTAATCTGAACAATCAGTGGTGCTGAAAATGTGTTGTGAACCTTCTCCTAGTCTAATTCAGGTTGTGATCAGTGTTTTAATGCACATATGCTTTACCTCTACATGTGCTCACCTCTACAGAATTCGAAGACATTATCCATGGCTACAGGCCCCAGTGGTAAGCCAGAAGAAGGCAGAAGCCGCTGTCCTTATGACCCGTACCAGAGGAACACTGCCATAACTGTGGGTAAGAGCCTGTTTCAGTCAGCATTCACACTGCTCACATGAGCAGCGTTAGTGTTGTGTAGGAGAAGCTTTGCTGGAAGTTAGGTTTCAGTGCTGAGCCTGTGAAAACACATCACTATAAACAAATTTCTATCAGTTTTAGCATGTTACTGGATATGACCGTGTTAATGTATTTGGTTTTGGCAGACTATATATGCTGTATATAAGCTACAGAATAAGTAGAGAGCAATCAGCTTGTGATGTGTAGTGCTATTGCTAGCAGATTGCCTGTGAATCATCTATTAAATGACATCTAGAATTTCATAACTGAATTAGATATTTATACAACAGACTTATGCAGTAGACTTGCATTATAAATGAATGGAGCTTTGTTTATATTCTAATGTCTTATGTTCAGGGATTTTTGATCCAATAACAAATATATTTTTTGGCAGTCTTGGAAAGAAGGAAATTACTAGTCGTTGAAAACACAAATATAATCTGTTAACTTGGCACAGGTTTGAAAATATAATGCAGAGTATTACATACGTAACAGTGGTAACTATTGCCATTTTTCCTGATTATCTCTGCCCAAGGGAAACATATACAGAGAGAAAAGTAAAGGACCAAATACTGAGCCCTGTGGAACGCCATACTTGACATGTTTTTGATTTGACATTTCATCAACTTAACACCTCAGAATTAAATAATAAAATCAGGCTTTATGATGCATGCTGGGTAATCACAACAAATTCCACAACAAATTTAATTTAATTAACATTTAAATAATTTTAGTACAGAATTGGAGAGTGAAACTACCCACCAACAGGAAAAATGTAAGTGTCATTAAGTGTAAGTGTCACTGTTGTAGTGCATCACAACCCAGGTGTTGCAGTCTTGCTGATGCTGCTCTCACAGGTTAGTTATGTGTGGTGTGAAAAAGGCCTTGCCACAAAGAAGAGAAGAGTGAAAGAGGGAGAGAGAGGGGGCGGGGTGCAGATTTCCCCCAGTGAACAGACACCATTAATCCTCTTGCTCTTAAATCCTAGTGTTGATCTACTTATCTTTGGATTGCCGACATATGACTCTAGACATGAGGTCTAAGAAGGTCTCACTTCACATTTACCTCTCCATCAGACAGAACCACAGCCATGCATGAACCTCAGTTGATCCGATTATCAAAATGTCCACACATTTTGACCTAATATTACCTAAAACCCTTGATATGTGGAATTTGAAACTTGTGTGTGTGTGTGTGTGAGTGATGTTTGTCACTGACTTTGTGAGGCAAAAATGTGAGACTGGAAGTGTATTAGTATCCAAAATCTAGCAAATATGAATATTCAAAACCACAAATGGTTAATACATTTTGCTAGATTCTAATGACTAAGATTATTAATGAAGGATGTTTGTATGTGATTTAGCTCAAGGTAATGTTTCTTTGTGTGTTTCAGATGGAGAACTGTACACCGGAACAGTGGCAGACTACAGGGGAACTCGGCCTGTGATTTCACGCCACTTGAGCGAAGGCAGCCATGTAGATGTGAAACTGGATGATACGCTTGGCTGGTTAGAAGGTAAGAAGCGTTTTTTTAGTTTGTGTTTATGCTGCCACAAAGGCAAAGAGAGTTGGATTTTACTAGTTCTGATTTTTCTTTACTGTCTACTCCTAACGTACACGGTTTTCTATTCACTACACTATTCCAGATCCTACATTCATCCGCTCCACGTATGTTCCCAGTGAGGAGAAGGTTTATTTCTTCTTCAGTGAGACTGGAAGAGAATATGACTTCATTGACAAGTTAACAGTGTCTCGTATTGCCCAAGTTTGCACCGTAAGTATTGTTTTAGATTGTATTGTTCAACTTGTTGTTGCAAGCATGTTTGCAGTCATCAAGTTCAAATGAAAGATTCATTGTTTTTATTAAAATGTCATTCTAAAGGAGGTGTTAATCTGTTTTTAGAGTGATGTGGGAGGCCAGCGTACTCTGCAGAAACGCTGGACCACCTTTGCCAAGGCTCAGCTGCTATGTCAAGCTGACCAAGAGCTGCCCTACAACATCCTGCAGGACATTGTCACCCTTTCACCACCAGAGGGCTCGTCTGAGGACGAAACGCTATTCTATGGGATTTTCACTTCTCAGTGGTGAGGAAACATGCTTTAAACAATTACCCTGAAAGATGTTGTTTTTTCCATATTTGAAACGGGTGTGGATTTATTTTATAAATGTCTTTTTCTTTTTTCTTTTTTAGGCAAGTTAACTTGGGTCGCTCAGCCGTGTGTGCTTTCAGCCTCAAAGACATTAAAAAGGTGTTCACTGGACATTACAAGGTTCTGAATCGGGACACTTTAAAATGGAGCACACGGGTACAGGAGCAAATAGCCAGTCCTGGAGAGGTTAGTGTCACGAGTGTCCTGAGAGGACCCTTGCGATGTTATATTATATTCTGCTCAAAAGTCAGAAATGAATACATTTATTCAGCAAGGATGCATTCCATTGATCAAAAGTGACACTAAGACATTTTATAATGTATTTCAGATATAAAAGCAAATTATCTTATTAGAACGATTTCTGAAGGTAATATAGTAATAATTCAGAAAAATCAGTCTTTGCATCACAGGAATAAATTACATTAAAAAAAGTAATAAACATTTTAGGATGTCAGGATTTTAAGATTATTACTGTTCATGTTGTATTGACATGATATTCTCTGTTTTCTTATGCACTTAAACCTAACTGTTCAAATCACTGCTGTTTGTCTCTGCAGTGTGGCCTCCATAATGCGTCGGACAATACGCTGCGCTTTGTTAAGGACAACTTCCTGGCTGATAAAAGTGTTCAACCGGTCACTCAGGGCCTGACACTGGTGTCACCTGATAAGAGCTACAGTAACATCGCAGCTCAGAGAGTCCGTGGAGCACGCGGCAGAGATTACACTCTGCTTTACCTGCTCACGGGTAAATACTTTTTTTGTTAAGGTTTTTTTAAAGTTATCCCCTCATGGGTGTTTTCCCCTTATATCACCTTTACTGTGTTCCCTGTAGAGTCGGGCTTCCTGCACAAAGCTGTGCTCTTGAAGAACGGAGCACACATCATTGAGGAGATCCAAGTGTTTGATCAACCTCAGGCGGTCAAAAACCTCCTGCTGTCGGTCTCAAAGGTACCATCACTTCAGAGAACAACATCTGTGTGTGTGTCTGTATTTAATCCTTTTCAGACTCTGACACAATCACAAAGTCACTGCACTCACATTATCTTACTCCGAGACATTAAACCAGGTTCCTTGGTTATGTGCCTTTGGTGCTAATGTTAACGTCTGGTACTGTGCAAGAAAGAGTGTGAAGAGTTGAGTGTGAGTGTTTGTCTCTGTCCCAGGGTGCAGTGCTGATAGGCTCTTCAGAGGGAGTCATTTCAGTGCCCATGTCCAACTGTTCATACTACTGGAGCTGTGCTGAGTGTGTGTTAGCCAGAGACCCCTTCTGCGGCTGGGACCCTGTGATGAAGCTCTGCACAGACATACACACTCACGACCATCTGTAAGCATCACCACAGCCAAACATATTCATACCCAAATAAGATCTCATACCTAAGATCTCAGCATTTGCACTCATTAGGATACATCAGAAAACACTGTGCGTTCAGAACTGTTTTAATGTCTTTTTTCTCTCCTCTTCACAGTGTCCAGGATGTAGATGGGGGAAATGTGTCAGCACAGTGCACATATGTGACCCCCAGGTCACGTTCAGCCCAGTCCCGAACCCTTTCAGGTGAGTGCAGTTCATGCATATAATGTTTAGTATATAATAAAATAAATACGAGTATGTAATGTTTAGGCATCTATATATAAGTGATTTCTGATCCACAAGTCTCATGGTTAATAATCTATGTACTATATAGTGATAGTTTTTAATCATGTCTAATTAAAATAATCATATATGACACATAATTAATTGCATTTGCAATCTTATTCTTGGCTAGTTCAGTAGAAGTCCCTGACATACTATTATTTGTCAATTTTTTACTAGATCTTTGAGTGTTTTCAGTACTGTTTGTAGCACTTTGTACAAACGTTTGGCCTTTCCCACCTCCCATACTGCATTCAGTTATTAACAACAACATTAACATCATGCAGAAATGGCAAAATTGTTGGCACAATCTGTTTAAATATTACCTTCATAAAAATAAATAATAATAATAATTTAATAACCAAAAACCGTAATATTTTGCAACAACACACATTTGAAACAGAACCCTGTTGCTTCATAATTTTTCCTTTATTAAAAAAAAATAATTTCATGACCTTGTGACATCCAAATAATTATTTTAGTTTTCAAGCAGATTTTATAGTGTTTAACCGTTAAAATTATTTAAAAATGGTAAATAAAATGTATCAGAAACTGCAAACAAACATTTTGTCCCAAACTAGCCAGCCCATACTGAGTGATAGCATAATTTAAGATAAATTAAGATATGAAGTTACTTTTAAAAGTAATGCATTACAATAATTGTGTACTCCATTTAAAAACTCACTTTTTATAGAAAGTAATTTGGTGCGTTACTTTTTGTCACCTGGGCTTGGTTTGATCGTTTGTTTTTAATAAGAAAGAACCCACAGGTTATATTTTTGGCAACTGTAAAGGCCCTTTCGCACCAAAAGTGAAATGAATAATCCACAGTTTGAAGGAAGCGTCTCTGCACTTATTCCCGATTTCTTGAAAACATGGGGACAGGAGAGCTGTCGGTGAATAAATGGGAAAACAGAGTGACTGGCATTACTCTTTTGGAAAAACTTAGTTGATATTTTGTCATAAAAGTAATGTTACTTTACTAGTTACTTAAGAAGGCAGTCTGATTCATAACTCAAATGCATTTCCCCCCACACTGTTTGTTGCCCATTCTGTTGTGCTTATAAATGTTAATACTGTTTAGTCATGTCTCAGGTAAAGGTAACAGGGATGTAACAGTTGCCAAAATGAGGTGAACTTGAAATATTTTCAGAAAGATTAGCACCTCCTGTGCAGACTTTTATTTTGGAAAATTAATTTAAAATAAAAAGCCTTTAGTTCTTATTGATGTGCTGAACATAGTGCTGGTTTAACTGCATGCCTGTGTTGCTGTGGTGGTGTGTATGCTGACCCTTGACCCCTGACCTCCTCGACCGTGTCTCCTCCAGGTGAAGTGGTGTCCGTGTCTCTAAACGAAGTAGTGCACCTGCAGTGTCCGGGAGCATCACACCTCGCCAAACGCCACTGGGAGCGTCTCAACAGCCAGCTCTCGCCCAAAATCTACATTCAGTCGGACGACGGCGGCCTCAGCTTCGTGGCGACCCCGTCCACCCTGGGACCTTACCTGTGCCAGTCTGAGGAGAACGGCTACACCCAAACACTGGGCATCTACCACGTCAAGCAGAAGAGCAGCCCCACCGTCCCACCAGCCACCCCGAACCGCCCACACAGCACCCCGTCCACCGAAGCGGGAGTTAAAACCTCCATCTCCACTACCAGACTCATCACACCTACACCAACAGAGCCCAGGACTGAACCAGACGCAGAAGTGGATCCTACAGACTCACCCGAAGATTCACCAGCCGCCTCCACTCACAGCAGGAGCTTTACTCCCTCGCTTGGGACGGAAAAGCAAGACTCCCGAAAGACCGAGCTTGGTGAAACCCACCCGCTAATGGACAAGCCCAGCTACTTTCAGGAGCTAGTAGTGGTGTCCGTTCTGTTAGCTCTGTGCATCAGCGCCTTGCTAACCATCGCTTTTCACAGATTCGGTCATTTTTGTCATAGCAGGACTGTCCCGCAAACTCCATCCTCTCGCAGGGACGCGGAGAAGGGCGGAAGTGCGACGCCCCAGGAGAGAGAGTCTCTCAGAGGACACTCGCCTCGGTTGGAAAAGCGGAACGGGCAAGCTCCGAACGGACAGTCCCATGCCAGTCAGGCACATAACGGCACATCTCCCATCATGCCGAGCAACAGCATGCTGAACAGCTCAAACGGTCACCTGCCCAACACACCCATCTGACGCACCCGTCTGCTTCTCTGGGTTCACTGTAAACTTTGTTTCTGAGCCAAACTGGGCTTCTGCTGCATCGAGCCCTGTCGCTGAACCACTTCGCTTTCCAAAGAGGAAAAAACTGGTAAAAACGGCACATCGGACCTTTTTTTTTTTGAGCTCTGAGACTCAAAGATCTCCAACTGTTGGTACTACAGTAGTGTACATTTTTCAAGTTTGTTCATATTTATGTAATTTATGTGACAACTGCTCGTTTCAGTCTAAAGTCTATCAGATTTATGCCTCTCTGAAATCACATGTATACAAGATGCTCAGATTAAGATTTGTATTGATCTCTTCAACCGTTTTAATTGACATCAATTGTTCAAGTCAGCTCAGTTTAAAATACACTTTTTAAAAGAATATTACAGTACAAATTTTGATGGACCTTAAAATTAAAAGATAATAAAGTTTTCCCAAGAGAGACGGCTGATCATCGGCTACTTTCAACTTCAGAGACTTTTATATTTACCATTCTGATCTGCATTTAGTCTCTGCCTTTGTTCCCTATTCTTATCTATTTGCAATTTTTGAATGTTAAGACAAGGTATGTTATGTTTTTTTTTTTTTTTTTTTTTTTTTTTTTTTATTCACCCAAAAATTACATTTTTCATATTTATTCGTCCTCAGATTGTTGGAAACAGTTTGGTTCCCTGTGACTTTTGTTAAAAAAAAAAAAAAACCTTGATGTCAGAAATGGGAATAGAAACGGTGTGGTTCACTGTTTTTATAAAATATCTTCTGTTGTGTTCCACTGGAGAATCTCGGTACAGGTTTAGAATAACACGAGGGTGAGTAAACATCCGAATCTTCATTTTTGGGTGAATTATCTCTTGACTGCAAAAAAATTAAGCTTTCAGAGATGCTTTTCAAGTGGTTTAATTTAAATAAGTATTTTGTAATGCATAAAGTTGTGCTGATCAGTAATGTGCAGGTACGGGTAAATGTTTCTCTATCATCCATATTTCAGCGTAACAATATCTCAATATAAATATAATAGTCATATGTGTTATTTGGGGACTGTTACAGAACTATGTAGCTAGGTTACCTCGTTCAGTATTGACCACTTCACCCCGCCCTAATGACAAAACACAGGAACTTCAACACTGGAATTGAGAAAAGGACTTCGAAGGATTTTGGGGTTGAATGTTGTTCTGTTTTTATATTCAAAGCACTGGGAGATCATTGAGCCAAGCTGTTACAAGAAAAATCATAGTCAAAGAAACTTGATTTTGTGTTTAAATGTAATGAAAGAAAAATAGCAGTTGTGTTTTGCATTTGCACTGCAGTATATTGGGGCTGATTGTAGCTACATCCACTAAATTGGGAGTGACCTGCACCTGCACCTGTTTTTTATTCTTTTCCAGCCTGTGGTTTGTCACTTGAATGGTACTGATTTGAAGTCTTCGTTCTGGGGAAATCACTTGTAAATTGTGATACTGCCAAATGTGTTTTATAATCAAATGACGGAGAAATTGTTCTGTCTAGTGACTGAGAGAGTGGTTGGATAACGGAGTCCAGTCGAAGCCCAGTATGTGAAGCCTGGCACAGGACTAGATGCATTCTCCTGCACGTCACTGTTTTTGAAAGATTGTGTTTATTTTTTTATAGCCTATGATGCAGGCTGTTTTGAAAATAAAAGATGCTGATTTAAAGTGTTGGAAAGTTTTCTTTCAAATAAAGACAATAAATCCACTAGGTGGCAGCAAACGACGAAGTTTCAGCATCATTTTAAGCGTCAATGAACCTTCAGAAATCATTCGAATATGCTATTAACTGCTTAAATTTGACATGTTTAATTGTTTATAACGATTCTGCAATAGTGTTATTATAGTGTTATTATAGTGTTATGCTGCTTTCATATTTTTGTGGAAGGGTTCATGATTCTTTGATTAATTCAAAGTTCACTGAACAGCATTTTACTGGAATAGAAAACATTTGCAATATTATAATTTTGTCCTTCCTGAACACATACAGGTATACATTTGTCCCCTTTTTTAAACCTAACTCCAAACTTATGAATAGTACTGTAACATAAATAAAAAATAAAAATCTTGTGATCAGCAAACTTAATCAAACGTGACAGTAAAGAAATGTATAATGCTGCAAAAGATTTATATTTCAAGAAAATGCTGTTAAGTGATCTTTAGATTCATCAAAGTATGCTGAACTTTTCCACAGAAATGTAAAGCAGCACAATTTTTCATCATTGATAAGATCATAATATGTTTCTTGAGCAGCAAATCAGAATATTAGAATAACTTGACGCTGAAGACTAGTAATAATGCTGAAAATTCAGCTTTACATCACAGGAATAAATTACATTTTAAAATAAATCCAAATAGGAATCAGCTATTTTAAATTATAATAATATTTCATAATATTATTGTTTTACTGTATTTTAATCCGGCTACTGCTGGCTCGGTGATCATATAAAACACTTTCTTCAATTTTTTTTAAATAACATTAAAAAAAATAACTTTCGACAAGCACTGTAAATGAATTGACTTGTCCTCAGAATAGTAGTTTTTAGACTGAAGGTAGGTCTCTCATCAAAAGTGTATAGACTATACAAAAAAAGAAAAGTTACAATCTAACTGTTTTTGTCTGAAACGCATATTGTCTCTTAAATTGTTTATTTTTACAGTAACTGCGGTAATAAAAAGCAATATCACACTCGCAGTGGTGCTGCTGCTGTAATTGATTAAAATAATAATTGATATATGTATATGATAGAGAAGTGATCCATAAATCCCGCGCTTGGTTGATGATGATGCTGGAAGTTGCCATAGCGCCGCATCACTTCATCTGCCTCCTCGCTGCAGTGCTGCGCGTGAGCCGCGTGTCACACACCTCACAGTTAACTAGTTATTTTCCTTCAGCCGCAACACGGATGCAATAACCGGAGGCTTCACTTTCGCCTTTTAAAAAGAAAAGCAGAATCAACGCGTTTAGTTGGAGCTGCAGAGGTAAGTGACATCACACTTGTGTTTGAAGGAATCTCGATTTGGGACAGCACGAACGCGCGCGCGGCCCCACCTATATTTGATAGCGCTGAAGGTTACATGTCTTTAGGATTTGGGAAGCTCATTACAGCACTGGGGTGAGTCGCTCTGCGTTATCCGTGGCGCAGTAATGCTCAGAAATAAAGGCGCATGCTGTCATAGTGCGGGACACTGCGGATGTGAGGAGACTGATGAGGCTGCACGGTTTGCCCTGCGTCTATTTTTGGCTGCTCCTCTAGCCTTCGAGGCCAAGAAACCATTTAATAACTCATCAGTTGAACATGCGAAATGGGAAACCGCTGTATATGATACAAATGTGTAAAGACACGCTCTTAAAATGTCATTATTCTTATATAGTTTTAAATTGGTCCAGTGCTGATGAAATATGCAATACTGTGTGCAGCTGCCAGAGAGGCTGCTTATTTGAAAAGGTGTCTAGACAAACTCTGAAGAGGCTTCTGAGAGAAAAGAGGGATGTATACTGTTTAGAATGGGGTTTGGATTGGTGGAAGTATACATGACTTGTTTTTTGACAAAAATAAAATAAAATAATCTTGTTATCTGATGCATCTTTACAAAATATTAAAAGGATAGTCCATTCATAAATTAACATTCTGTCATCATTAATTAACCCTCATATCATTCAAAACCTTAATGACTTTCTTCACCAAATTACCTTTTCTTTTTTTTTTTTTTTTGCAAAATATTATATGTAATGTTGGTAACCAAACAGTTTAGTTCCCATTGACTTCCATTATACTGACAAAAGTAGGATGGAACTCATTGGAAACAAAAACTTCAATTTAAATCTAGTTAAATTATTCAAAATATGTATGACCAGAGATAGCATGGAAAAAATATGCTATTTTTTTTTATTTATCAATAACCTTTTCTTAGGCTTTCAGGCACAAATGACACCATGAGAGTAACCTTTTTGAGTGTTAAATGCTCAGTCATCCATGTTTTTGTCCTTATCTGTCTTCGTTTTTATTTCTCAGTTTTTCCCTATTAAGTTCAGGTACTTCTTTAAAAAAAACAGCTATTCTTACGCTTCTTATCTCCCACTGATTCTTTGATTTGAGCACAGCCAGGCCTCAAACTGACTGACTTCAGCATGGGCATTGAGAGTCAGGGCCCCCTGCGCCCTGCAGGAAACCTGACGCCAAAGCAGGTCAAGACATTTCAGAAGGTGGAGCCCAAAGCGCTGGGGGTGAGTGCCACATTCACGACAACAAATCTCATACCAAATACAGAAAAAGTGCACAGGAAAATCTTCCATACACCAGAGTTCCTGCTATTTCTCATACTGTAAACCACTGTGTTGCACATTTCATTCAGTATGATTGCATGAATGGCTTTGTAATCATTTGACTATGCAAATGTTTGAAGGTATTTAGAGTGTCAAAACATATTTCTCAAAACCGAATCATTGACATCAAATAAAAGTATAATGGTTTTTCTGTTGTAAAACTATTGAAATTGCCTGTTTGGCATCTTTAAGTTGATTCACTGAGTTTGTTGTTTTGTTGTTTCAGTCCATTCAGATCATCATCGCAGTCTTGTGCTTGTGTCTGAGCATCACCATTCTCCAGCTCTATGAAGAGGTTCACTTCTCTCCTGATGTCATTGTTGTGGTAGTGATCGTTGTTCAGGTAAGTGCTAATGGAAGATTAAAAGCAGGGTGTTTAATCTGTTATCAATCCAGGTGTTACTAAGGATGTTGCAAACTTCAAGAAGTCTCTTGTTATCAGTTGCTTGTGTCTGGATCCATTTTAATCCATGCTGGACGGTTCCCGTCTCTGTTCTGGGTGAGTACAAGTTCAAGGTTTGCAGAGTTAATGAAACTATACTAACTCACCTACCCAGCCTGAACCCTCACTACTAATCAACATTTTGGACACTCTTGAGTCTTGACTAAATTTATCTTACTCTTATTTTGAAATGCTTATGGATTTGATTGAAATTAGTTTTGTAGAAAATACAAATTATTCCTTTTTCTTAAAAGTTGCTTTTGTTTCTTTTGGTATTGGAGCAGATAGTGATTGTTTGATGTTATGCATAAATGATTGAAATTTTTACAAAGTTACGATTTTCTTAAAAGTTGTTGTTTGGTTTCGTTGTTGTATTATTATTATTATTATTTTTTTTTTTTTTTTTTTTGGAGCAGATAGTTAATGCTTATGCTTATACATCATTGATAGAATTTAGTTCTGCAGAAAAATACACTGTAAAATTGTTTACGTAAAATCAACAGTAACTTACTGGCAACAAATAGCCAGCAAGCTTCAGTAATTTGTTCCACGGTAATATTACTGTAAATCTGACTACAGTAGTTCACAGCATACTGTATAATAACTTACAGTATATTTATACTGTAAAATTAAATACAGTTCATGTTTTTGCACTGTATTTTAAAATACTGTAAATTACTATGCAGTATAATTGATTACGGTAGTTTTTATATTCACATATACACAACATATAATTAACTACAATCTGTTACATGCTTAAAAAAATAATGAAATATAAAGGCTTGTATGCAAAAAAAAAATTCACACAGTTATATTACTGATTATTATAAACACTCAGAAGTCCATTTAAAAACTTTTAGAATTTAATTCATTAAACGGTAAAATACTCTCCAGACTTGACAGGGCCAATGCAGATCTCAGGTTTTTGCTGCCTATAGAGAACAAAACACAAAAATTATGTTGCACTACAACTTGACAGACATCAATGTGATAAATAGACTTGAAAATGACTTACCTCTTTATTAACCGAAGAGCGATGCTCATCAGCACGTTGCGATGTCAAACAACATACACGCTAAAAGAAATGAAAAAACAAATTCAACACTGCATAGACATCCTGATCACCTCGATCCGTTACAAAGCTAAAACCGCTCTCATTTTATGAATTTTACTTATTAATCATAAAATGCATGTGTCCAGACTGTTGACTAGCATTATTTTATATGTTTCTTCTCAGCGTACCGCATTGGCTTTCATTTTTCAGTGTTTTATCAAATGACAGTAATATGAGCTGCTCAGTGACTTCTGTCCCACCATGTGAAGGTGAAAGCCACACTGGTGTCTCACCTGGTCAGTGCAGCGTTCTCCACTGCTGTTCTTGGGCTGCTGTCCCGTCACCTGCCGTACCGTCAGGACACGTACCACTGTGAGCACTGCAGGAGACTGGAGATCTACGCTGTGGTGAGCTCACACATCTGCTACTCTCTCACTGCACCGCTGAGCACCGTGCACTATGGGAAGATGGGTTTGCACATTTAAACTGTAGACATATATGCATGCAGTATATTGATTATGAATGCATGTGGGTGAGTTTGAGGTGCAGTGGGAAGGATAAAACACTGTAAGCGGGTGATGATGTGATGAACTGGCCACATCAGCTTTCTTGTTACAGTTTTTTTTCTTTAAGCAATTTCCTTGATGCCTTTTCAAAGGACTGTACCGAAGTGCAAAACATAGCATCTTCAGAAGTCTCAGTAATAATGTGTGGTTGTCAAAAAGTCAGGTTCATATACTTCACACGGATGAAGAATTTTAGTGAATCTTCAAATTGTGCTCAAAAAGTGCTTTCAAAGTTGGAAGCTGTTTTATAGTTCAATTTTGGTTTGCTTAAACCTTACATTAAAATTATACCTACCATTTGATTAGACCTTCTGTTTATTTTTTTAGGAGCTTAATGAATGGAAAGATTATGTTGGAATGAATAAAAAAAAAGAAAAAGAAAGGTGATATTGTTACTTGGTGTACTGACTTCTGATTTGATGTGGGATTGTCTATATGCAACTTATACTTTATTAAATTGTTATTGCACAATTGAGTTTTTGGCATAATCACATTGATAGTTTCACATCTCTCCTATTAATTTGTTACTTCTTTGTAATTTTACATTTTTCTTATAACATATTAATAACATAGTAGATTAATAATCATAAGGATACAGACACTTTGCACTTGGTACAGACTTTTTCTCCAGTGAAGGAGTGAATGAAAAAAAATCAGTGCCCTTTCAAGGTATTTGGACAGTAAAGTGAAAAGATTTTACAAATTATTTTAAATCTAAAATGTAAAATTAAATGATTGTCCATAATGGTCTTGATAAGATGGAATATTGCTGTTTTCTTGGTCTAAAGTTATTTCTTTGGTGGGTTTTTTACTGTTCATTTTTGACTGATGCTCATGTTTGTAATTGCTTTCTTTTCTATGTTTTGATCCCAGTGATGGCCAGCCACATTAACATTCTTTGGGCGAGATTTACTAACAGCTTGCACCAGCACTAACACTCTTTTGGCATTAAAAACATTAAAAACGCAGAGAATATATAAGAAAAATGCAAGGTCATTTAGTAATGTATGCGCCAGTCAGTTTACCTCCCACTCCATTAGGCACTTTTATGGGATTACACTCTCGTGCTAGTTTGCCCTGTTTAGTAAACCTGGTCCTTCGTCTGACACTAACTAAAAACTAAAAAGGTATCTGGAAAAAAGTGAATAATTTATTTCAGTAAAAAACATATTTAACATAAGCTGTCCAATTATGTCTACTGTATATCCAATGGGGCTTGTTCCAATCTCAGAAGTCCAAAACCTTTTTGAGGGCACTGTCGTTTGTCAAGGAAGCCAAAAAACTGTAACAGTTTTTCTAAATTGGCTAATTGGGTGTGCTTGCAGCTACATTTGTACATGAATAGTAGCTTTATAGCTGCATTTACAAAATTCAACATAATTTTGTCTTTTTTGTCTGCTTTTCCAAAGCAACAATATTGTTACAGGAAGTGCACTTATACTGTCGAGAGAAATTGTAAAGTAAGTAATTCTTACCTTCACGTTTGCCTTTCTTTACATGAATGTGCTTAATAATATGCTCATAATGCAAGAAAAAAAACAGCTAAATTGAAAGTGTATTAATTCAGGTAAACTGGCATCACAAAAACTGGTTCAGTTTGCCTGAATTCACTCTACAGTTCAGGATTTTATATATATTGACCAGAAGCTGTGTGTATATTTGAAGGAGAGTGAATGCATGTGGTAGTAGGGTGTGGTTTTTTTTTTTTTTTAGATTTTGTCAGTTTTGCACTTTGGGCCAGTTATCTGAAAATGCTTCACAATAAAACATACCTTTAATTATTTTCAAGATGTGGTATGAAAACTCAGATGGTCATTCTTTGCTAGTCTTTTTTAATATTTTAACAATATCTGCTTTAGCCTAGTGATGTGCTTGTCCATGTTTGTAACTTACTAAAAGAGGAAATCTCTTTGGCAAATTACAAACATGTGGACAAGCATGTCATCATTGATGGTTGTGTCTTTTATTATGCCTTAGATTGTTTTGTCATTTTTCTGTCTCTTTCGGCTGCTCTCAGCTCTTGATCGATGGCTTCTTGGCCACGCTGGTTCTGTTTCTGGTGGTGGAGTTGGTGATCTGCATTGTAACCATCTTGTTTGGACTCAGTGCTCTGGCTAAAGGTGGTGTGCAGGTCAGTTAAACACACATGCACAATGAAATAGTAGGGTTGAGAGAGTATGTTGATTTTGGTTATTGTATGGCAGAGTCAGAATTTAATTATTTTTTAATAATTGTATCCGTGTTGTCTTTCTTTGTGTCAAATAGTTGAATCAGAATCAATCAGAATACTATCAATTGTTACCAATTACATTTTATTTGTATGTACATAGTTGGATAATGATATGAGCTTAATTAATATTTCAAATAGCCTACACAAAGTATATAAATTATAAAATGTAAATACAGGATTAAAAAAAAAAAATCAGAATTAGTTGGTTATTGCTGTTGATATTTTAACAATGATTATTAAAGTTGGATAAATATAATTTATAGATTTTGTTTTTACATATAAAATAATAAAGATTTCACATTTGAATAAAATGAAAAATAAAATGGATTTTCACACTAGTAATACATTTTATAGAAAGTCCCTTTCTAGGACAGTCTGTTCACTCATCAGCCATATTTGAAATGCCTCAGGAAAGCTTGGATTTCGTGCATCTAAGACCCAGTCCTATCTGAATGAATGTGGGAAATATACTAAACTTAAAATAAACTTAATTTATTAGCACTGATGATTCCAGTAACATCAATAGGACCTTTATATTACACAAAAGGTTCTTGACAGCTGCAGCTCTTTATATTGTTTTTGCACTGGGATTAGGTTATTTTTAGAACATTTCACTGAAAGGCTCTTTGGGAAACCTGAAAGTGTTCTTCAGTGGCATCACTGCAATAACCCCATTTCAGTACCTTTATTTTAAGAGTGTAGCTTGAGTTATGTACTCTTGCTAAAAAGTTTTGGGTTATGCATGTAACAATGTTTCCCCAGGAAGGAAACGAGACCCTGCCATACTGTCCTAATACTGACGCAAAGTGAGTTCCCTAGAAGGGGAACATCTTGGGTTACACATGAAACCATGTTTCTCTAAGAGTGAATGAGACCATGCATCCACATAGTGTCCTCTAGAGGATGCAGAGTGAGTTCCCTAGAAGGGGAACATCTTGGGTTACACATGTAACCATGTTTCCCAGGGAGGGAAAGAGACCATGCATCCTCATTATGTCCCCTAGAGGATGCAGAGTGAGTTCCCTAGAAGGAGAACGTCTTGGGTTACGCATATAACCATGGTTCCCTGAGAATGAATGAGACCATGCATCCTAATAGTGTCCTCTATAGCATGCAGCGTGAGTTGCCTAGAAGGGGAACGTCTTGGGTTACACATGCAATCATGTTTCTCTGAAAGGGGAATGAAACTGTGCATCCTCATATTGTCCACTAGAGGACACAGCGTGAGTTCCTTAGAACGGGAACATCTTGGGTTACACATGTAATCATGTTTCTCTGAAAGGGGAAAGAAAGTGTGCATCCTCATATTGTCCACTAGAGGACACAGCGTGAGTTCCCTAGAAGGGGAACATCTTCGGTTATGCATGTAACCATGGTCCCTGAGATTTAAAGAGACCATCAATCCTCATAGTGTCTGCTAGAGGACGCAGAGTGAGTTCCCTAGAAGGGGAATGTCTTGGGTTATGCATATAACCATGTTTCCCTGAGAGTGAAAGAGACCATGCATCCTCATAGTGTCCGCTAGAGGATGCAGCATGAGTTCCCTAGAAGGGGAACGTCTTGGGTTATGAATATAACCATGTTTCCCTGAGAGTGAAAGAGACCATGCATCCTCATAGTGTCTGCTAGAGCATGCAGCGTGAGTTCCCTAGAAGAGGAATGTCTTGGGTTACACATGTAATCATATTTCCCTGAGAGGGAAAGAAACCGTGTATCCTCATATTGTCCACTGACAGTATTCACAGTAGTTCATAATTCAGTCGGTGAATGTGCACACTCAACAAAACTCATTTTAAGCACTTAATCTAAGTGGTTTTGATTGGGCATTCTTGCACTAGTAAACATCTGTGACTGGCAATAATACTGCAGAAAAACAACACGTAAAACAAAATATTTGATGCAGCACAAGTAGAGCTAAATGTAATGCCGAAATCAACACTTTCCATGTAATTTGCATTTCACTTTAATCACAGCCATCATAAGATTTAGTGTAATTCTGCAGAAATGTTTTTTGCCACATTTGTTAAATCTGAGGGGTGTTTTTGTTCATTTTGGTGCCATTTTTGCCCCCATTAGATTCCAACCCTGTATTGTATTTATTACATGATAATAAGTGGAATAAATCTGATAAACTTCTAGTATAAATCTGTATAAATCTAGTATAAATAATTGTTTTAAATAAAAAGTGTTCCTGTAGTTCAATCGGTAGAGCATTGCCTTATAAAGCGCAATGTTGGGGGTTCGATTCCCCGGGAACACATGATAGGTGAAAATTGATAGCCTGAATGCACTGTAAGTCGCTTTGGATAAAAAATAAATAATTTAAAATGACTAGAGTGGTGTTCAGAAATATTTTTGTTTGTATTTTGTGATCTCCTCTTCACAATCTTCACGATGAACTATTATAATACAGTGATCCCTATGTTTTTCCACAGCTTCCTAGCTTTAGACAGCGTGCTGCCCCATCTGAGCCCGAGGCCGTCACCCCTAGCCAACCTCAGGTACACCAGGAACACTTTTAGATTTCAGTTGCCATTCAACCTTGCTTGGTTTTGGATAACATGTAACGTGAAGTTAGAGCTAGTCAATCCATTGCTTTCTCATATATAACTCTCTGCTAGTTCTTCCAATAAAACATCAATTTTTTCCTTCTCATTCAAACTGTACAGGTGGAAGTGATGGTGTCAGAGGTGGAGCCAATGCCTAAGCTTGAACCTGAACCCAAATCTGAACCGATAGAAGAAATCCCCAGCCCTCCCACTGAGCCTCAAGTGGCACCCATTGACTCTTTAACAGACGTTTGATGCTTTCTGCTCATGTAATCTGTATGTATATTGTAGAGATGAGTGAGATTTAAGCAGCAAGGGTTTTTTAATTATAGTGATGTATGAAATCAACATGATAGGGTTTTGTAAAATAGGCCATTATCATCATACTTAAAAAAGAAGGTTCATCCAAAAATAGAAATGCATTTTGCTCCCTCATGTTGTTCCAAACCCATGACTTTCGATTACACATTATTTTTAAGTGTCTTTGAATGTAACCTGACTTTCTTTGATACAATGAAAATGAATAGGGACCAGGACAAAAAATCTCCATAAAAGCGAAAAACGACAGTGGTTCCTATATCTTGTGGTCTATTTCAAGTCTTTTGAAGTCATACATTTATGTCATGCATTACAAATATTGCTTGACTTCTGTGATCACCTGTTCATGTTATAAAAAAGATACATTTAGACATTATGTAAGCATATTATGTAAGCATTTTGTATTCCACACCTTTAAAGAAACATTTTTAAAAGCTGTAGGTTTCAAAAGACATCAGAGTGATTTTTCATTTTTAACATTGTATTACCTGCAGAGTTTCTTCTTGTCTGACAGCTGAAGACTCACAGTGTTTGCAAAGAAGCACACTGATCGTCTTCAAATATTCAGGGTCAAAACTTAACCCTAAATTTGAAACAAAATTAATTTAACCCGAACCACTAATTTCACCTTGCTTGTTTTATCTGTTATTGTCAACTTTAACTTTAACTTTCTTGCATCTGTTTGAATAATGAATTGTGATTGGTGCATGCTTGCATTCTTCCTTGCACTTAGTCATTCACGCTGTGTATGTATTAATCAATTACACTGTGCAGTGTATATTATAGTGTACATTTTATTTGCACTGAATCAAACCGATGTTTAGATTTTAGGCTTTGGTTCTGTGTGAATGAAATTTTGCACAGGCCATAAAAAAAAAAGAGTTGAATTTGAACATTGTGATTTCCAGGCCTGGAAAGGTCATAGATTTTTTTTTTTTCATAATAATGCACAAATCTAGAAATATTCAAGGTGCAGTCTCTATAAAATGTCTCTTTTATGTAGTAACAATAAAAAAAAATCATTTAAATGAATTGATCAAAGTGCATGGGATGCTTGACAATTAATTTGCTGCCTTGCAAACTCTGCTGTTTTTGCAGGGTCTATCAGAATAAAGTACATGGTAAAAAAAAAAATTACATTAACGAATGCAGAAAGATCATAGCATGTTTGGTGTAAATGCTGCATGTCTTGCAGGGAGAAAAAAATGTGTGTGAACAATGCAAGCATGCATAGTTGGATCCATTTAATGCAAAAAAGCTTAAAATGATTGTCAGCTGTCATCTACAACCAACAAACTATAGTGCGGGTAATATCATGTTAACTCAATCTGCAATAGTAAATACTTCCACTGAGATAACTTACTAACAAACAAAATTCTCTTTATGTTAACATACGTTACATAATGTAAAATATTCCCACAGTTCGTTTGGCCTCTTGAGTGTTAGTAATGTGTGTAATCTGATAACACAATATCTATATATCTCCATGCTCACAAGAGAATGAATAAATAGTACCAGTATCTTAGAGTAATATGCATAAAAGT